>NC_060950.1:37366977-37377126 GCF_022045245.1 Lucilia cuprina
GTTTTTTTTTTTTTTTTTTGCTACAAATGTAAAATTATAAAAAAACAAAAGATGTAACCACAATATAACTTTGTTTATATTTTTCTTTAATTTTTTATATTTGTTAAGGCAAATAAAAAAATGATTGCCGTCAAAATATGTAAAATACAACAATAAAATGTGAAATAGCTAGAAAAACAAACAACAGGAAGAAAATATTAAAATAAATTTATTACTAAAATAAAAGTTTTAGTAGTGTAAAATATAAATAAAAAAAATCAACTTAACTAATTGAAAAACAACGTTTTTATGATTGTTGAATACAATAAAAATATGCGTTTGTACTATGTTGCCTACTTTTAGGTGTCGCCATAAAACACTTTTTCCCAGTGAAGGGAGATATGAGCCAGATATTTATAGAAACATAAATGTTTAGAACATGTGATGAAGCAAATATAGCAAACGCCGCATTTATTGCACACATGGTTTTTATGTTTTGCTGTTTACTATAACAGAGTTAAA
This sequence comes from Lucilia cuprina, assembly GCF_022045245.1. Lineage (NCBI taxonomy): Eukaryota > Metazoa > Arthropoda > Insecta > Diptera > Calliphoridae > Lucilia > Lucilia cuprina. The sequence goes on from NC_060950.1 coordinate 37,367,479, forward strand.
CTAAAATATTAAGCTAAATTCATATTAATATGTACATACATACATACATACATACATACATACATACATACATACATACATACATATATACATACATACATACATACATACATACATACATACATACATACATACATACATACATACATACATACATACATACATACATACATACATACATACATACATATTTTGAAAGAAATAAATTTGCAAATTGCAATAGTATTTTTTTAATATAAAATTTTGCTAAAAATAACAAGTCTCTCAATTTATGCTGAAATTATACCTTATTTATAAAACTGTAAAAAACTACTTACATAAAGATAACACCCACGTTTTATCTCTTGGCAATATATTTATGAACATTAAAATTTTATTTTCGCAAATAATTATAAATTATTCAGTCTCCCACTTTTACTAGTTTTTTTATTGCAAAATAAATTTTAATTAAATAGTTATTAAAATTATTGCAAAAAATTACATAAAACAAATTAATGAGACAATTTATTATCAATTATTTTTTTTACATAAATGAAAACTATTCCAATACTCTACACTCAATGTTTTAAACTTGCAAGGTGTTTGTCATAAACAAAACTGATTAAATTCATAAAATATAATTTCATTCCGACTTGTTAAAAATCGGCCGAAAACTATTTGGAAACATATTAGGAAATTTTTAACAAAAACAAAACCATACCTAGTAAGCTTTAGCAATAACTTTGGAATTAGCTCCCATGTAATAAGTAAATTTTTAGAAAACATATGTTCACTTTGAATCCATACTGCATTTAAGTAAATTAAAATGCCAATGACTACATCCATCCAGATTTTATATTCATTTCTTTAACTTTTTATAGTTTTTATATGACTTTTTCTCCTTATCCTGAATTGTATAAATTAAATTTTATTTTGCAAACTGGCACGTTTTGTACTTTATGACTGTTTTTTTTCAAATTAAAACTTAAGAAAAAACTATAAATGCGCTTCCTTTTTACTTAATCCTTGTTAAACTCTCTTATTAATTCAAAAGTATTTGTGATAATTGTAGAAAACTTTCATTTACTTTAGAAAACAAAAGGAAAAAAGTTTATACTTTTAATAATTTCAAACTAAGAATTATAGAATTTTGCTTTTTAGCAAAAAACAACGAAAAAACTTAAATCAATGAACAAATTATTGACGCTTGAATAAATAAATTTAAATATGTAGTAATAATAGCAATTCGAAAAATTCACTAATTTGTAACAGCAATATTATAAAAGTTATATTTTTTTTGTTTTTTGACAAACAAATATTTATTTCATTTTGGCAAAAAAAGTACAATAATAACCAATATTAATAAAAATCTAATTTATTTTGTTACATTACATATTTCTTCTACAGGGGTAAATATGGGTTATATCGAAAACAACTATTCGAACTCGAACAATGGTGGCAGTGTCAATTCACAGGACTCTTTGTGGCAGGTGAAAATGTCAGGCGCCGCAGGTAATCAACAGAATATGATGCCAGTATCGCACAACAATTATGTTGAACAACAGCCCACCTATGGCTATGATCCATTGACACATGGTGGTTATGGCGGCGTCGACGATTATGCACCCTATCCACAGCTGACAGCAACACCCAGCCAACACGGTGATGAATATCATAATTTACGCAATAGCCAAAATCCATCTAGACAAGATTACTGCAGTGATCCATATGCATCAGTGCAAAAGCCTAAAAAACGTGTTGACCAACATTTAGGTAAGTTTCAAGTTAACAAAAATATAATTAAATATTAAATAATTGTTTATATTTCATATACATATATACATACATAATATTAGTCATTTATATAATAACTTGATAGAAATAATATAAATTCATATTGACATAATAAGTATATAGTTTGTAGCGCAGTAAAAGTATTTGGTAACCAATAGCAACTTTTTGTTGCCATTGCTGTATTGTTTAGGAGGATGCAGATATAATTCTTTACGTAAATTTATTGTGCTGTTTCTTACGTTTCTTGTCCTTTTTGTGTTAAAGAACTCAGGACAACATTATTAACATAGTATTTTATAAGAATTTTACAAAGTCAGCATTAGATAAATTAAATTGACATTTAATACGGACAATGATGACGATGATTCTCTTGCTGTTGCCCTTGCTGATGCTACCACTTACTTACTACAACAACTAACTGCTGGTAAATAGCTGTTAATAAATGTACTTTTGTATGTATAAATGTGTTTGAATACGTTTCAAATCAAGTGCTTTTAAATAAATCACCTAGGGCTCTTAATAACAAGCATAAGGAGAAGAAAAAATAATAATGCCTATTACCAAAAAAATAGAAGACCTTAACTAAAAAGACAAGATATTAGAGTACACATACATATTTACGTATGGCCTTTAGCCTTTCAACAGCTAAAGTAGTAATAATAATTGTATGAAGCCTCATTGGCAGCCTATTGTAGAACGAGCAAGTAAGTGTTAACAATTCATACACAAAGAGAAAAAATAAGTTACACGAATTTTTTCTTAATATTACGTAATCATACTGTAAGTCGTAAGTCGTAATCTATCAATAAAATGACTGCCTTAATCATATGTATATGATTAATTTTTCTGATGGATGCAACTACTTCTATAATGTGATCAAATTCAGTAACATTGTTTGTATCCATATTCAGTCATATTTTTTCTTCAGTGTGGGAATATTAGATCAAAACTTATCATACTTTTTTGCTACATTGCGTATATGTATGTATTAAAAATGTATGTCTCTGTATTTGTACGTTTATATATTTACATACAAACATACATGAATAAAATGGATAATAATGTTGTTGTGTCTATGTAGCCTACAACAACATTATGAGCAACAATGGTGACAGTAATAGCAACCGACTTCAATTTGTGTTTATCCCAATTATCCTTGTATTACAATTGGTGATTGTCCTTGTGGTTTTTAGACTTGTACAAGTCAATGATACATCTGAAATCTACTAGAGCAATATTATAACACATTCTACTTTTGACACACACACAAATACTCTTTCTCCCTTTTCATACTTAAACAAAGTTCGATTTATACACTTTAATCTCTTTTGTTGTGAGTACAGCTTGATTAACAATATTTTTATGGTTTTAATAACTATAATCACAAGAAAAATTATTATTGCAAAGAAAAAAGAGGCAAATTTTGACTATCATTCACTGGACAAGAATAATGATAGAAAATCTAACTAGATAAGAGTGTTTTAAATATATTATATTTATATAGTTTTCCTTTTGAATATAAATTTAAAACAGAGTGACCATATAATACTTTCCTTTCTCAAATTACCTAAACTTTATTTCAAAATTTTTGGAAATAGAAGTGTTATTTTCTAACATTTGTTTAATTGTAGATAACTGGTAAAGATCATAAATAAATAGAGATTTACTTTTATTTTTGAAAAATTTATGTATTACCGGAAAGCTATCAGAAAACGAATTCTATAAGCAAGTATAACTGGAAAAGTACTCAATAGGCCAAATATATCTCCTTAAAGTTTAAAACTTATAAACAAGTGACCTCCATTCATCATTTTTAGGGGTTTGAAGCAACAGACATTAACGCAAAAATCTTGTTTAATTTCTCCTGGTACCCTATTTGTTACTGGTTCTTAACATATTTTTAGCAATTTTATTGCAATATTTATTAACATACTTTTAGGCATATTGTTAAAAAAATAGATAAAATCGTTTTTATATTTTTCTTTTTTTAGTGACTTTTAGTTTTAATTAATCATTTCTTGTCTTTATTATATTTTTTTCTTGTTTTCACAATTAACTTTTCAATATTTTTGTGAATAGATTTCCTTTTGATTGTAGATTAGTTTCAACTTTTCTCAACAATGTTTGTATTTTCTGTTAATATCCAAAACATGAGGATTTATCTATTTGTCATAAAATGTCAGAAAGTTTATTTTAATCAATCATTTATTATGACATAGGCAGATGGAAAGATATACGGAAGGTAGTTTGAATTCAGTGTGTAATTTGTAAAGTTATTTTACTTAAAATCTGATGTGATATATGATAAATTGATGAGAACGTAATAGGATGACTGCGGTCAAAGGATGCCAACTAATTAAGAAGCTAAAAGCTAATTTAAAGTAGTTTGGGTTTTACAGGGTATAAGATTACACACATATTATGTTTTTATGAGGATTTTTTTTTACAAATTGAAAATTTAGATAAAACATAAATGTTAATTAAAGTTTGTATTTTGTAAATATTTTGATTAATTGTGGTTAAATATAATTTTAATTAGTTGTATTATGCATCATTAATTAACATTTTTATTTTAGGGAAATTTGTATAAAATTAAAAAAAATATTTCACATAAAATTACGTTGTTATTAGTTTGTCATATAATTTAAATTATTCTGTTAAATACGTTTCTCTATATATAATAAATTCCTGACTGCTGGCCTGTTAAAAAGTTTGCATTTAAATAAACTTTAATAATTAATAAAATTTTGAATTAATTAAAATTTCAAAAAAAATTAAACAGAGTAGAGTTCATGGCCAAAAATCAAAACAAGAAAAACAAAGTAAATTTGAATAAATTTTTGCGTTTTATTATTTTAACAACACATCCATCTATATGCATATTTTAGCCACATATGCAAACATGGCATAAATTATGCTTAGAGAAAATAATCATAAAAAAATGTTTGAAAATGCTTAAATAGAATAAAAAGAAAACTAACAAATCTCCACCATGAACACATGTACTATTTCAATAATCATGTACTATTTCAATAATCAATGTATCCTTTTATAAAGAATTTTTACAATAGATAAGCATTTGGTTGATATATGTATATTTGGCTTTTATGTAACGTTTGTATGATTAGTAACGATCAAAAGTTCAATTAGTAATTTAATACGTCCTGTGTAGTCTAGCAGGGTGACAATCGTCACTTTAGTATTTCTATGTAATTTAGAGGTTAACTTAATTTTGTATATTGTGCTTTAGAAAATAGTAATACTCTTCGTAAACTTCAGGGATATGTGTAACATTAAGTGTTTTTGTAAGTTTATATGTATGTGAGTGGTATAACTTAATCCCCATTTAACACTTTTTAGCATATTTTTTCTCTTCAACGGAAATATTGTTAGTGTTGTAAAAATTCTAAGTGTTTCTAATGTTTTCAACTAATGTTATTTTATCTATCTACTAAGCGTATGTTTTTTGCGTTTATTTTTTATCTTATGAAGGTAGCTGTCGAAAAAATATACTTATGCATGGTCAAGTGGCACTGTGGTTAGGAATATTTTGAAAATGAAAATTTCCAAAGGATTTTTGAAAAGTTTAATAACTAATAATTAAAATTTTATTTAAATATTAAAACGAATAATTTTCAGAAAAAGTAAATAAATTTTACCACTATTTTATTGGGTTTTACCCACAGTGCTTAAGTGAAAGGGTAAAAGGAATAAGAAAACACAATAGCAAATCAATTCTATAAAAATTTTTAAATATATGCCATTTTTGTAAGTTGTTTTTTTAACGTTTTATTCTACAACGTTTTTCTTTCCTTTTTAAAATTCAAATAGACCTTTTACTAGAGGAAACCAGCTATATATACATTGAAATGTCAATATTGGGGGCGTTGATAGAGAAAACGGAATATAGAAAAGAATGCAACAACTCTATTGGGTATTAAGTAGCTACTAGTCTTCTAAATAGTATTTGAGATTTTTTCTATATTAAAAAACACACACACTCGTTTGCTTATACAAGTACATTTTGAGGGTTATACTCTGCTACTTTTGGATTTTTTTCTTTGCTTAACATATTATTTTACATAAAATGTGCTGCTGTATATAAAATATATTCATTTTCTTAGGAATCTGGAGAAAAAATAATATAAAATATAAACGAAAAAAGTGCTGGAATCCATAAAGTAGTAAATCTCTTGTAATAGTATTACAAATACATACATTCCGTACATACATATATATGTATGTTGTTGTGTTTTGCATAAATATTGAAACATGTTTATATGTGTATTTGCGAGCATTAGAGTAGTACTTATATATTTAGTATAAAACTCTTATACAAAAAGCTTTATGTATTTTAAAAAAACTCACTACTGCATTTGCTTTTATTATTTAACATACTTTTAGGCTTTAGTTTTAATACAAAAGTATAGTTTTGAAGAATTTCTTTAAGTCAGTTATAGAAAAAATGCCCTAATGTGTTTTTTTTAGGGCAGACACATTTATATATCCTATTAGTAGTAAAAGTGTTAAAATCTATTTATGCAAATTTTTATCTTAAAAAGTATTTTCTTAAAATATAAAACACACAAAAAATGCATCAGTAAGAACAAACGTATATTTATATAGGTTTTAAAATAAATAAAATTTGATAAATATATCTTTAAAGACCTACAGAATTTTACCATCACAGATGATTTTAAAGAAATTTTAAATATTTAATTATATTAACAAAAAATGCCACCATTTAAAAAAGTCTTAGTTTTAATCAATCAAAAATTCAACTAATAAAAATGTAAATATGTTGAAAAATGCATCAAAATATATTATTTCCATATCTTCGATTATTTATTAAGAAACTTTTCTTTTGTTCGTGTGTAATATCATTTTTGTAAATTTCTCATCACAACTAAAAATTAGAAAAGGAAAACATAAATATTTTTTAAACAAACATTTACAATACCTATATTTTCATTGTAATTAAACAAACTTTTTTTACTGGCTAAGATTTAATCTCCCTTTTGATACAATATGGGCTTTAATTAGAAAAAAGAAATTGTAGCGCAACAAAGGAAAATGCAAAAATAAAATTTATCAAAAATTGTAACCCATATTCTTTCATAAAAGTATTTCTTTTAAGAATTAAAGTCAAGTTTTATTTTTGTATAAATATTTTCATTTATTTATTTAGTTTTGTTATTTCTCGTTGTGGGGTCTTTTTGTATATAACAAAACACAAACAAAAAAGAAACAAATAAAAATGCATAAATCTTTTTTTAAGTGGATATTTTTAACATAGAGAACAAAATCCTTTTAGTCCATGAATTTTGTCTGTGTTTTGTACCCTTTTCAACTGTAGTAACAAAAATAACAATAAGGACAATAAAATACAGTTTTTCTCAAGTAGTTAAATGTGTGTGAGTGAGGTTTTATATCTCTATTTTTGTGTGTATGAGTATTTTTGCAGATTTTTACTCATACAACAACAAAATACACATTGTTCTTTTGTATTGTTAACACAGCGTATTTTACAAAATAACTTGCATATTTTAACTCTTTTAACTCCTATGCTACTACCAAATACAAATATCTACATACATACTTATACATTTTTATTTTTTTGGACTTTCGTGTTTCTTTGTTGTCTTATTTTTAATTCAACATTTAAACAAATATTTGTAGTTTTAATACCACAACACATATTTACTCCATTTTGTATTTTATTCATAAACAAGATGTAGGAAATATGCAAAACACATGCATGCCCATATATGCACAAACATAACACAATATTATATTACTTTGTCCAGCTGGCTTAAAAGGAATCAACTCATCCATTTTGTTTTTGCTCAAATATCCTCTTTAGATGGAAATCAGTTTTAAATTTTATGTTAGCAAGAAGTCACTAGGAAAATTTACTTTAATCTCGAAAATATGTATATACTCACAAAACTTACTTACTTACTTACAGTGTCTGTTGTCTATTTGTAATCGAAGAAAAGTATAATTACTATATATCAAAATTTAATTTATTTCCTTATAAAGAGTTAGAGACAGCCACCTAGAACTACAGGATATGCAAGTATTTTTTGCCCGAGTATTTATAATGTTGAAATAATTTGTATGTTGTCTGTATGCGTTTAGTTATGAATTTAAAATACTTAAAATAAAGACATTAATAAAGAACTATATTTGATATTGTACAAGTAAAACGAGTAAACTTTGTTGACAAAGCAAATACACATACAAACATTGGTCAACAAGCAACATTGCTAATTGTTTATATTACAAATACTTAAGCACATATTAACATGGAAATAAAAAAAATAATTTCCGGCTTAGCAGATACTTTTCGTAAACTAAACCGGATGTATTTGCCATTTAACAAACACCTACATAATCCTTTAGAATTTAATTTGTATTTAATTAAATAGCAAGGATTTATTTGTAATAAATTTTTTATAAGTTATAAGGTTAAATTAATTAAAAAATCTTATATTTTAAATAATTAAATACCTTTTTTGCCAATTTATTAATAATAAAGAGCATCTTTGTCACATTAAACATTCCTGATTATTATGCTGTAAAAATCGACATGCATTTGATTTTTTTGTCCCTAAAAAATATGTGTGTGTTTTTAACATTTTTTCTTTAAGTGTTATCAATTTGGACGCCTAGAGGTATGCACACGTTTTTTGTAGACAGTTTAATTTACTAAAAACGTTTACCAAATAACCCTTTGTATTTTTTAAAACAACCAAGCTTTCGAAATGTAATTTATGTTGGCATTTCATTTTAGAAAGTAATTTATTCTGTGCTCTAAAAGTATGTTTTTAAACATAATTTATGGTAAATATTTTTTTACCTTTTTGAATGCAATTTTGAAATATGTTTACCATTAATATAGCAACAAGGTAAAAGTGTTTATGTCGTTTTGTATATTTCCCCGAAGAACGGTTTAAAGTTATAATTAACCGATAATATGATCATAGTTTCTACAAGTTTAATTTTTTAGTTTCTATAAATGCTTCAAAAATATATCTAAACAAAACATAAAAAACAAGTATTTTTCACATTGAACAATTAGAAATGCAAATTTACTGTTATACACCACTACACTACACCACTGCAGTAGACAGAGCGTTATGGTTACTTATGTTTGTAACAGTGCAAAATATTGTTCTTACAGTCATCATAAAGTAATCAATTTTAAAATAATCATTTTCGATTTATTATGTCTGTCTGTCCGTCTTGTAGAGAATTTAGGCAGATTTGGTGGCGTAATGAATATAATTGAAGGAACCATATGAATATAACTCATTATTATGAATATTAAATTTTTTATAGTATTTATACAATTATGTATCATAAAAACTAAGTACTTATAACTGTGTAAGGTATCATATCGTTGTGCAAGCTTTACCACATGTTCATGTTTTATTTATAAAGGCGTTTAAGAAATAATATTTATTTTATTTTTAATATACTTTCCAAAATATACATAGTAAAGAAATAATTAATATACACCTTTTTTATAAGACCAACTTAAATTTGTTCGGTTTATTGTTAAAAGTTTCGGAAAAAAGAACTTATATCTAGTGATATTTATATTTCAAATATTTCTACTGTTTATTTCATATTAAAATACTATAGCAATATAATGAAACCAAACTAAAATAAAACTTAACTACACCATACATATGTTAGAGTGTTCAGAGGAACAGTCTTTTTAAGAATCTGATGTAAAAGTATATTTTTTACATTTGATTTGCTTCATTTCAGAATAAATCATTTAAGCTTTCCAATCACAAGTTGTGAAGTGATGACCTTTTAAATAATATACGTATGAGAGGTATTCCTATTGGACACCCTAATATA
>NC_060950.1:37377226-37481193 GCF_022045245.1 Lucilia cuprina
AAAATTACAATATCAGCAACATGAACAGCATAAATAAACCATTGCTATTGCAGCTGAATGATGGATGTAACAATTTCAGTGGCAAAGAATGAATACAAACTCTCTTTTCTACTCTCATTTTAAGGACATACTACATACACACATAAGTATATACCCATAAACATTTGCATGGTAGTGTAAATGTTCAACAAACTGTATGATGATGACGATCGTGTATATGTTAAGATGTGTCAATTTACATACTATATGTTTATTAGGGGTATAACCAAATTTTGATCTTACCACCATACGATAGCCAATACTGAATAATATCCTCACACACAAAATCAGTTTTCTCAAATCGGTAAAATAATATAAAATTGATTGTTTTCAGTTTTATCTAATATTTTAAATTTAAGATTTTAGAGTTCTACAGAGAGAGAGAGAGAGAGGGAAAATTTATGTTTTAAAATTATATACACACTTGGTACCAAATTAACACCAAAGTGTTAGTAATAACATTCATTGTCGAAGTATGTACGGATATTTGTCAAATCAACCACAAAAATATGATAAATACGCGATAAATCAACAAAAAATAATGTTTTACCAAGGTGACAATTCTATGGTGTCAAACATCTATTGTATTAATATTAACAAACGTAGTAAGCTCACTTTTGACAACGGATTGTATCAATTTCTGTACTTTTCAACCAGGTTTTGCCTCCAGTGTAAAGCCATTTTAATATTTGCAAAAATATACAAAAAGTTATACCCCAATGTACACACATAAATATGATATATGTGTGCATGTCGAAGGGAATAATATTGTTGTTTTTTTTTACTAGGCTCTGTTGTATATTTGCAATCAAATGACGGATACGGAAATTGTCAATTTCCATTGTGAATGTGTGTGTAAAGAAATATGTGTATATGTGTGTTTATTTAACATAAATGAATTTTTTAATGATTTATCAAAAAAGAAGCACAATAAAAAATTAATTTAATTCAAAAATACATTGTATTACATGTAATTTTGTGTATGATGTGAATGAATTTAAATTCTTGTATACATGGTAGGTTTGTGGCTTCCATTTTGTCCATGTACATGTAAATGAGTGTGTAATTTTTTTTATTTATCGCTGTATTGACAACTATAAAAATTGTGATTTTCATTATGCTTTTTAAACAGGTGTAAATCTGTACGTACATACATATGTATGTAGTATATTTTTTGATTCCCATAATGTTCTTACAAACACATTTTTATGCATGTGTTTGTAAGATCACTGGGACCATAAATGTTGGATGGTTTTACAGCATAATTCGATTAGTATAATGAATTAGTAATTTTCTGAATAGAAATTTTATTAATTAATTAACATACATTTTTTTTTAATATTTCATTTAAATTAGAAATTTACTATTTTTCAATAAGTATTATTATTATTTTGTGTTTGTTTATGTAAGCAATTTATGCAATAAAATAAAATTGTATAAAATTTTATAATTTTCTATAGATTTATATAATATTTTTTTTCTATATAATAAATACATATTGGAGAAAAACTGTATAAACCCTGCAGATAGAGATATTGATTGCAAGTAACTTATGATGGGTAAAAAAATACTTTCTAAGGCATTGTACCAAATAATGTTCCAAATATGACAATCGACTTCATTGCTTCAAGCAATTAGTAAGATGTTTGTGAAAAATACTGTACGTAAGAGACATATTGCCTCCTTGTTAAACTGCTGGGTATAAACATTTATTGATATGTTAATAAATCCTATGGTTTTCATAATATATGTATGTATGCATATGTATACGTACTGTATAAATGAGAATAGGTATAATAATTTACACAAAATGTGTTGAGTAATGACAGTATGTCTACCTATAATTGCTTGGGTCAGTTTCCACAAACATAATTCTAAAAACATCCTTATTTAGAAACTTGACCATAGATTTTTTGCACATAGTAATGGGCATAGTTAAAGAATAGTATATAAGATAATTTATTATTAGTTGCAAGGACAAAATTTTTTCGAAAGGTTTTTTATTATTAAAGATTTTACTGTTGCCTTTACAAATTTCAATACTCTATACTATTGTTTTAAAGGATATTAGGCGTTCATACTACCAACAACTAAAATTAAAAGATCTATTAAGCTTTTTGATATCGGCTTCTCTGGAGATTTCTGGCTTTTTTGTATCCATGTAAACGTTATGTCGCAATATTGCCGACAATTAGATAATATAGACTCATTTAACTCATTTTCGGTTATGATTATACATGTAATGTGGTGAAGAGTTATATATGGTCGAACAAGTCCAACATAATTTTCAAACTCGATTCGAGATGTGTCTTAATGTCTAAAGTTTATACATGTTACATTTATTTGATAAATGGAAGATGTATGGCTAACAAAAGGATATTGATGATACTCTTTACAAAAGAGTGAAAAAACATTTATGCGTCAATGAATGTAGAATGAGTAAGTTATGTACATGCAATATGTAAGGAGAAATGATAGTTAATGTTTCTACGTAAGTATGTATGTATATTTTTAAAACACATAAAGTAAATGAATGGGGATTGTTTTTGTTGTTGTCATAATTTTTAATAGCAGACATATAGGCAGACACAAAAACTGATGACTAGACGATTGTGGTTTAGAACATTACCAGGATGTACAAGAGTTTTTTAACTGCTTGTATGGATGTTGTGTCAAATTGTATATTTACGCATGTAAAATATTCATGAATTGTAATATTCTCTTACATACAACGAGGTACGTTTATGTACTGCAATCCAACAGTTTCAGATGGTATTTTATCACTCTTTGTCATGTTGAAGATAGTTATTTTATATATCAAATGGGTTTCTATACTCTAATTTAGAAAGTAGATCATAGATAATGTTACAATCAGACCTAATTCTAAGTGATGGGAAGGTAAATTAATTTACAGAAGGAATGAATAACAACTCATTTTAACACACACATGATGCGAATCAATAGGGTTATAGGGATATAGATACGTATGTACATAAGTCTAAACTTTAATGAAAGTGTGTACGTATGTATGTATGAATGTTTTTGGGAAAATATATTTAGGTTTAGTATACCTTTTAAATAATTTAAAAATAAAAATGCAAAAACGAATTTTAAAAGAACCTCTTCCTTTATGTTAGAATATACATACATATATATACAGCGAGTGAAATGCCGGGAAAAGAGTACTGAAATTAATACAAACTCAAAATTGAGTTTACCACGTTTCTTAACATTTAGACAACGTATATGCTTTTGATTGCGCTTTATATCATTTTGGCAATACATCGTTGTGATTTCGACAACGAATCTTTGTCATTTTTAAAATGCAATGTTCAGCGTTGTCACATTAATAACACATTATTATTTTTTGTTTATTAAAAACGTCAGGTATTTTATTTTTTAGTTGCTTTGACAAATATCCGTACATTCCTTGACAACGGGTGTTATTACAAAATTGTAAACAATTTGGAATTAGTTTCACACCAAGCGTGTATAATTTTTATTCGTCTTTTTTTCTCTGTGTATGTATGTATAATTTTACATTTAATGCTCTAAATTGAAAAATAAACAAATCATTTTGAAATTTGTTATCTTAGGAAAATATAATAATTTCAGAAGAAAATAAATGAAGAAACTAGCGATGAATTTACCGAGTGGAAGTTCTCAAGATATCTGAATTATAGATTCTAACATAAAATACATTCTTTATAAAAATTAGCTAATATCTTTTATAATTAATATTTGAACTTATTTCTTTAAATTAACTCTCTGAATATGGATAGGTATTTGAACAGCTTGATGATGGTAATAGATATTTAAAAAATAAATGAACAAAAATTTTAAAAAACACTAAAAACATTTTTTCACATTTTTGCAACTTTTAAATCAAATTGTAACCTTAAAGTTAAACATATTTTTTAAAACTTAATTAGAGTACAGCCTGAAAATATTTGTAAAACAGTTGCATTAAAATAAAAACATGTGTCCTAAAATGTCCACTTCAATGTGTCTATGTGGATGTATACCATACCGCCGGAAATGAATATGAAATGGGAAAACGAAACAAAAAAAGGGAAAAATAAAAAATCCAATATTGAAGAGTACAAAGCAAGAAGCAAATTTCAACACATGTGAGTGTGTTGACGCCTACAGGTTTCAATATTTGTATTGCAGCAGTATTGTACACATCGGCACCCACACCGACACCAAATACCAAACAAGCATATTTTTTTATTGTATGTGTATGAATATAGAGCATTCAGGTGAATGCTGTCATTGAAGATCCTGGTAACAGGTGCTTAGTAGAACAAAAATTTTGCTTAAATCTTTTTCTTTCCTATTTGTAGCTGTTGTAGACCAGCAAAGTCAATTTTCGTTAAAAGTAATAATGACGGCACTACCAACAACATAAACTATAACAACAATAACAAAAACGTGAAATCAATTGTTTGTGAATATTACGAAATATTTACCCATACGCAAACACATACATACAGGACAATATGTTGCAACTAGTAACCCTTTCATCACCGGATTAAATTGGAATATTTTATAATTTTCTGTCTATATATCTTGGAAACTGGTACAATCAGAGTCCTCAAAGTCCATCTATAAGAATATTTTTAAACAATATGGACGGAATAGCTATAGTGGGCATTGCACCTTCCATATTAAGAAAATATTGTATCAGTACATCTCAGAATATATAACAGTGTATGATTATTAAGAACAATAAGAGGGCGATCTATCAGCAGAGTGCGTGCCACCTCCAATATTAATAACATACTAAAAATTGTTTATCTTGGAAACTATCAGAGTTAAAATCTTCAAACTTTGTACAAAGATCTTTAAAATCAATGTTAATATTTTCGACAAAAAATGGCGGACTATCAATAAGGGGGAGCGTCATCTTCCATATGAATTCAATACAAAAAAATTTTTATAGACTCTTTAAAAGAAAAGCAATCTCTTTTATAGATTTAAAATTTCATATAAAATCTGTGTATGTATGTAAACTTATTGTAGAAAGGGGATCTGATATCCATTGTTATCAAACTGTTAAACATTTGGTTATTTTGTAATACATATTAAAGAAATGTATGTGTATTGTGTTTAAACAAAACGTGGACAGGGATTTTCATTTCGTTTGACTGCAAGTGCGACAATCCGCTGCATTTCCGTTTTCATAACAAACCATCTGAACATGTGCACCAAAGATGGAAATGTTGTTATGATATCAAATAAAGAATTGATGTTAAATTTTTATAAACAGTAGTTAAAAAACTAAAAAAACTAAGTACAAAAATAAATTTCCAACCCTGTGATATACCCAAAAACGCACATTTATAGAAACAACAATCACATACCGCCATTAATAGCGAGTGTAGCGTTGCAAACACATCACTTGTTTCCGTTTTTGTAAGATTTTTCATAGTTTTTATTTCCGTTTGTTAAAATGTATTTTTGTTTCATATTTTAATAGCCAAAACACAACATAAAATTACACACATTTACATTCACATATCTAAATAAATAATTTGAATTCAAGCTTTTAAAGTATCATTTTAAATATTTATACAAAAATTTAAAAAATTTGCTTTAAAAAATTTATTTTAAAATTGTTAGAAAACCAAGAAATATTTTTGTGTAATTCGTTTACTTATAATATTTTATTCTTCTCTTCTTCTTCCATTTGTTTATATTTCTTATTTTCTTTGAAAAAAAATATATTATAATTTATCTTGAAATGCTTACATATTATATAGCGGATATAATACAGGATGTTACGCTCTAACGGAGCGCTGCTAATGTAAGTAGTGCTAATATAACGAAAACATTTACAAAAAAATGAGCTATAAACCCTTTAAATGAAAGATTGATATACTACATATAAAAAATATATTTTTAGTTTGTTGTTTTTGTTTTGTTCCCTAGAGAAATATCTTAAATAAATTTTATGATTTGTAGGTGTTTGTAAGAAATGCCAAATAAAAGGATAATATATTTATATGAGTAGTAAGTTTTAACCTTAAAACTATTATTCAAAAGTAATTATTTCCCTGTTTACTCATTAAACATAAATTTAAAAGTCTATTACAATAAATTGTTAAGCCTGTTTTAGAAACACATCATCAAGACAGGTTTTTAATTTCATTGTTTGTGAGTGCAAAATTTTAAGTTTTTTTTACAGTTTATTTCTTAATTTAAATAACAAATTATTATACCAAAGACATATATGCTTAATTAATTTGTATACTTTCGTTTCAATTTCATTTTAGATTCACCATATCATGACGTAAGTGGCCTGCCAAATCCATACAATATGGAACACATGGATCAAGATGAAGTTATATCACCACAACAGCACATGTCTCTTAGTTACGATGACAGTTTCGAGGGTGAATACTCGTCAACACCAAATTCACGGAATCGTCGTGTTATACGTGAAATTATTGTATAAATTCATACAAACATCACTCATTCTAAAATACACACCATACCACAGCCACAACAAACATTTTTAAAATAATTAAACATTAAATCATACATTCATTGATTCATTAATTCATACTATACATTCACTTACTATTATGTTTTGACATATTTTTTTTCAAAAATCAAAAATATTGTAAATGTTTTTTGTTTTACAAAAAGAAATCCAACTACTTAAAGGCACTTTGATGATAACTGAAAATAGTTGTAAATTAAATCATCATTGTTTTTTTAATTTTTTTATATAAATATTTAAAAAAAGATGAAAAAAACATTGTGCACTTAATTGTTATGAATTTAGCTAAAGTGAATTGTAAGTGGAAAAAAAAATAAATTATCATATTTAAATGTCCAACTAAAATCCTACCACTTCTCCCTTATCCCTCTCAAAAAGTAAAAAGAACATGTTTAAATTATATTTTAAAAAAATTTGTTAATAAAACAAATTTTAAAAATTAATTAAATACTTAAATAAAACTAAAATTACCCACAGAAAAATGCATTTGTGCATTTGTAATAAAGAACTCTCATTCAAGCAACTTCATGTTAAATTTAAATTAATTTTTTAAAGAAAAAAATTATCTGCATTTTGTTTTCGTTATAAGTCTGTCCATTTCTTTATACATTGTCTATTTTATATTTACATAAAATTATTGTATAAGTTTGTAACGAAAAATTATCAACGAATTATGAAAAAATTTTATTATTTTTGTAATAAATTTACTTTTTTTAATTTTTTGAAAGTTGCCATTTTTTAAATATACATTTTACTTAATATTTTTTTATTTAAATAATAATAAATATTTTTTGTTAATTATAGTTTTATAATATTATTAAGTTGATTTTTTTTTGTCCACAATTAAATTAATTTACACAACAAATATATGAAAAATAGTAGAGCAAATATAACAGAAAACCTTTTTATTTTCTTTAAGGTTTTTATATTTGCTTTGTTCTTCGATATCATATTGCCCAGTTATTTTTTTTTTTTAATATAATTATTAATTAAATTATATGTTTATTTTTTAAATATTTCAATAATTTTACAAATTGAAATAAGGTGCCGTTATGGTTTAGTTAATTTAATTTTTTTTCTTTTTTTAACAAATATGTATAATTATTATAAATTTTCCTAAAGAAACTGAATTAAAATGCATGGAAAATGCCAGTGGTTGATATGCAAAAGTGACTAACCCCAATAAAGTTTTTTAATAAAAAAACAAATGTTTTAAAAGCTGTTAGTTAATTACTTGTGTCACTATTTACCGCTGTTAATATTTGCTCAATTTTCATTAAAGTACTTAATAGTAAAAACAACACAATTTCTAAATTTTCTTAGCATTTGTATTTATTCTTACGTTTTCAATTTTAAATATTTTTTTTGTCAAACCGTTTGTATGTTGTTTTGTTTTCATATTTTCGTCTCTTAAACTAAGTTTTTATATTTTTAAATAGAAAATATTATTTTGTTTTTGTTATTAGTTAATGTCAAGCAGCTTCCTGTTCCATTTCCGGTTTGTTAAGTTTAATGTTGACACTTGTATTTTTGGGTTTCAAAGAATTTTTTTAAACTTTATTATCTCAAAGAATGTTTACTCAAGTGAATTGGTCTAAGAGATTGATTTTTCTAAACTGTTCATTCAAAATGCTTCCAAATTTTAGAATCTCCCAGTATAAAGCAACTGATAAGTTGTACTTATTTAAATTTAATTTATTTTTAATTAACTTTAACTAAATTGCTTTAAAATTTGTGCAAAAAAAAACTTATTTCTAATATTTTTTAATTAAAAAATTCATAAAAATCATCATTAAATATTTGTTTACAATTTATGTTAATCACTTATGTTTTTTAATTTAACTCTTAAACTTCCATTAGCACTTGTTCAACGAATTAAATTAAAACTATACTTGATAAAACAACAACAAAAAAATAAATAAATGAAACAACAACAAGAAATCTCCCACAAAATTGTTAAAAACACTAAATAAGCGTAAAACTAAACAAAAAAATAAATAAATAAAAAATTAGTAATAAGTTATTTGATTAAAACAAAACAAAAAAATTTCTATATTTAAGTTAAAAATTATATTTAAGTAAAAAAAAATAAAAAACGAAAAAAACAACTAGTTAAGCCATAAAAGAATTTAGTTATTAAGTTTAATTATCAAATAAGTAAGAGAAAAAATCATAAAAGTCCAAATCTTAAAACAAATAAGAGAACAATTAACAAAAAATAAACACAGAAATAAACAGAAAACAACAAGAAAAAACAAAACCACGTTACTTAAATGTAAATAATGTAATGTAAATGTAAACAAAATAAATTTAAAATATAAAAACTGCGAAAAAAAACTAATTAGTATAGTATTTTTTTAAATAATTTTTTATAATATTTTTTTCATTTATTTGAACTTTAATTAATAAAATGTATACTTTATACTGTTATTAATAACAACAACAAAAAGAAAAACAAACATCAAGAAAAATATGTTAGAATAAACATTGCAAAATTATTTTTTTAATTTAATCTAATTTAATTATTAAAAAGCGAAATACAAAAAAACTTAAATGTAGTTAATTAAATTATATATACATATATTATAGTATATACATACAACAACAAACAAAATCTTTAATAAAAAACAAAAAAAGAACTATATAAAATTACAAACAAATTTAGTGTTTTTATTTACAAAATTTTATTAATACTCCTGATCTGTAGAAACTACATGTCAACCCTATTCGATTGATGTTTTTTTAACTTGATAATTTAGGTTTGTAACAATCATAGCAATAAATGTAACAGTTTCAACTTTACAAGGAATACAAAAAAGGAATAACCCCTTTATTGTAGATATCCAGGTTATTAAGCCTTCTCAGTACTCTAACCGAATGAAAATTAGACCTTTCTGCTATGCAAACGATGTTGTTTTATTAACTTGCGTAGAAGGACTGAAGAAACTGTGAATACGGTCTTGAAGTAATATCTGTCTTATCACAAGAATGACCAAACTGTTTAAGTCCATTGAATATTGTTTTCTGGGAAAGAAGAGTAATAAATACTAAGGTGTACGTAATCCTTTTCGAAGTATTACACAATAATCAAGTTTTGATTTAAAAATTAATAACATATAAAGCTGGCTACGCACTATAATATTTAGTAAAACGACATGTCAAATTATTCCAATAAAATTAAAAATATTTTAGTTTAAATATTATTATTTAAATGTAATAAAACTTGCTGAAAATACGGATGGAACATTAAAAATCGTATGATTTTTTTTAATTTTTTGAAAATTTTCAAAACGATTGGATTTTTTCGTTTTAATTGAGTTTTATTTTTATTTAAACAAAGAAAAATACAAAAATAGAAATAAATTTCAAATGAAAACAGAAACAAAATGAAAATTTACAGAAACAAAATTAAAAAATCGTATGATTTTTTTGTAATTTTTAGTTTTAATTCAGTTTTATTTTTATTTAAACAAATTTACGTTTTTTTCTTTGAATTTTTCCAAATTGTATTTAATTTTATTTGAAATCTAATAGTGTAAAAACAAAATATATTTGATTTTTTGATAATCATACCAATTTTCATTTTTTTGTTTTGGCAGCATGAAACAAAAATCTAACGACTTCACTCATAGTGTGTAGGTAGCTTAAGCTATTACCAAATTTTTTAATTCTTTTGAAATTGAATTAAATTGTTAATAATTTTGGTAAGAATAAAATGTCAAATAAATTTTTTACAGGGTTTTATACACTAGACTTCCAGCCAAAAAATTGCAAAATTATTTTTTAAACTCTAGATCTTCATTTCTAAACGTAATCGATTTTGAAAATATCCAAATTAAAAAAAAAACGTTTGTCACTAATTTGTTCACCTTTTGTTTATGGTTTAAGCTATGGACAAAGCTTTAAACTTTTGGACACTATTCGTTATTGTATTAACTAAAGACACTTACGAGATAAATTCTTTACAAGCTTATTCGTATGACATCACTTAACGTATAAGAAAATTTGTCACCAGATTTTTTCTAATTTTGAATTTTATCCAGTTTTTTCGACCGGGCGCTGACGCCCCTTAATAAAATATAAAAATTAACAACAGTGATTAGCTGATTTTATTATACACAGTATGATATATATCTCGTTAATGTTCCCTGAATAGGAAATAAGTACAGCTACAAAAATTGGAAAACTTGAACGTAAATTTTTTAAAATATCAGTTTTTGACGCGGCACGTTCGCACTTATTTAGAAAATAATTTGAGTTTTTGCGTAAATTGAGTTCTTTTGATATTTTAAAATAAAAGATCTGAGGAGCATGCAATAATAATCGAATGCAAAAATTGTGTGAAGTTTTTAAAAATTTTGAAAAATTTAATTTTTTTATATTTGCGGTTTTATATATCAGACATCGACTTATATAAACATTTAATGAATAGACACACAGTGGTATAGGAAAAAAATAGAGGGAAATAATTCGGTAACTTCTAAACGGTTAATCCGATTTTAATGAAATTTGGTATGCACAAAGAGGAGGTGTTGTCGAGTTTAGGTTTTGAATTTGGACCTTATAGGCCAACCAGGGACCCGGCGGGGGGTCCTCAAATTAGGACACCTCGACTATGTTAAATTTTTAAAACGATCCTATTTCTTCATTTGAGTTCCGATTTAAAAAAAATTTCGTATATAGAATCTCCTCATCGAGCACTATAAAAAAAGTCGTCATAGCAGTAAATTATCTCTTATAGTTTAGGATAATAGCGGGTCCAAATATTCCCGATTTTCGCCATTTCTTTTTTTATTCGCTTAACAACAAGTTTATATATCAAGCAGTGAAAGAATTATGTAAAAATCATGACTGAGTCCAAAGTTATAGGCATTTTAATTTAAAAAATTAAAAAAAGGCGATTTTTTGCCATTTTTTTGGGAAAAAAGTATCTTTTTCTTTTTAAGTTATCTAAAAAGTTTCTAAGAAGATGTATATAGAATTTATACTTTTTGAAAAGCTGACTTTACATAAAATACGATAAATGAAACAAAACCTAAAAATTTTTGATACCGAGGGGACCAGGTCCATCCAAAAAACCCTATTTTTTTATAGAAAATTCAATTTTGAGCAAAAATTCTCAAATCGCATAGTCGATATCAAATTATAGTGACCTGTTTTATATGACCCAATATGTTCTTAATCATTTTGCAACGGGTTTCGATAACCCCGCCCCTGGTATGGATATAATAGGCAAAAAAACCAAAAAATCCCATTTTTGGGATTTTTTAAAACTTTTTTGGGAATTCCGGGATTTCTAATAAGAAAATTCGAAATTTTTATTTAATTTTGGATTTTGAGTAAAAAAATCTACCTAACTGTAAAATTTCATCAAAAAATATTCATAAATAAAATTTTTATTGCAATTTGAAAAATTTGTATCTTCGCAAAAACTGAATAAAAAACATTTTTTAATTTTTTTAAAAAAAAGTATTCCGCGATTTTTTTAATTTTCAAAAATTATATACAGTTTTGAAAAATAGACAAAATTACCTTTCCATTGATATATAACATGCCTACCTAATGTTTTTTAAGTGACAAATTAATTAGGGAAAACTCAACATCTTTTAGAAAATTTACCTAGCACTATTATTTTCATCCATAACGTTAACTCTTAAATTTGTTACATATATTAAAAAATTTTCAGGTATTATTTTTTAAACTGTAATGATTTTTACCCCTATAGGTCACTTTAATAGGTAGCTTATTAAAGTGACCTATTGAGGAAAAATTCATTACATAAGGATACGTTAGACATATTAGGTAGAATATCATAGCCCTTTAAAAAATAATTTAATTTAAGTACCTGTAATTAATATATAAGACAGGTTTATGTCTGTTTGTAATTATTTGTAATTTTCTAACTGGCGATCGTACTAAAAAAATGATTTGTGCTCCATTTTATTTGAACACTCTTCAGCTCCTTTTCAAGATAAAGTGAACTTCTTATTGAAATATATTGAAACTGCACATAAAAATAAAGTGGATAAAACTGATATATGTAAAATTGAAAATTTTATAAAATCAGTTGATATAAAACTGAAGAGTGTTCGGTATTCCATTGTTAAATTTCGATCGAAATTTTCTGATTGGCTGGATGAATGTGTAGAAGTTGCTATTTGCGTATCAACTGTTGGTGCTCCCTGTAAGCAGTATGAGGATTTGAGCTCAAAATCTAAGAGGAAAAGGTTATCAACTTCACTAGAAACCTTATCTAACGAAGAAGTTTCGGACACTTTTAAAGCAATGTTAAGAAAAGAAAAACAGCCTTTGGATGCCATAAAAATTGCAAATATTCTTCCAACCGCATCACCAAGACGACTGAAAAGAATTGTAAAGAGTATACCCACACCATCATCTGATACAACGTTCACTGAGGAAGAAGCTATTGCGCTTATGTTGCAGCTGGGATTAAGTCGTGATAACTACATAACGTTAAGAAAGGCGCTATCTGAAAAAGGAGTGGATGTTTTACCATCATATGACAAAATAAATGAAAGAAGAAAAGCATTATACCATCTCCTATTGAAATAACTGATCGGAAGGCTGTTATTGGACTCGGCGCTCTACTCGAAAATACTGCTTTAAGGATTGCTTCTGACTTTTCTTCAGACCAACTAAAAAAATAAATTCTTGTGATCTTCAACTCATTTGTAAGTGGGGATGTGATGGATTATCAGCACTCTCGGAATATAAACAAATCAACACAAGTGAATCATCTTCCGAGTATAAAAGTGTATTTATGGCATCGCTAGTTCCATTAAGAATTCGAAAGTATGCTGACAGCGATTCTCCATCAACCAGTTTCGATGATATTTGGAAGAATTCGACTCCAGGATCCAAAGCTTTTTGTAGGCCAATAAGCTTTGAGTATATAAAGGAATCCAAAACAACAACGCAAGATTTGATAAATCGTATTGAAGCAGAAATTAAAAACTTGGAACCTATAACAATCGAAATAGAAAATTATTCGTTTAACATGTCCTATGATTTAAAACTTACAATGATTGATGGGAAAGTTGGAAATGCCATTACAGGAACATCATCTACTTGGTACTGCTACATATGTGGTGATAAAAAATCAGAATTTTCGAATATTTCCAAGCAAAGATCAATAAATGAGGAAACATTACAATTTGGAATATCCCCCCTACATGCTCGCATACGATTTCTGGAACATTTTCTACATTTAGCATATGATTTAAAGTACAGAAGCATACCGGAAAATGCAAACAAAAGTGCAAATAACAATAAGGAGTTAATGGAAATGAGAGCCAGTGAGAAACGAAGAATTCAAGAGGAATTTAAAAAGCGGATGGGATTAAATATTGATAAACCACTCACAGGATATGGAAGCACAAACGATGGTAATACCGCTAGACGTTTTTTTAAACATTTTGAAACTACTTCCGAAATAACCGGAATTAGTATGGATTTACTGCAAAAGGTCAATATTATTCTAATGGCGATAAATAGCAAGCATAAAGTGAACGCAACAAAATTTGGAGAGTATTCTACAAAAGTTTCTAAATTACTTTTGGAATTATATCTTTGGAAAGAAATGACACCTACAGTTCACAAGATATTATGTCATGGAAAGGTCATCATAGAACATAATATTCTGCCTTTAGGAGAGCTTACAGAAGAACCCCAAGAATCGAGGAATAGAGACTTTAAGCATATTCATCAGTTTAGCTCAAGGAAGTGTTCTAGGCAGTCTCAAAATGAAGATATTTTTAATAATCTGATTCTATCTTCTGATCCTGTTTTATCTACTATAAGGAAACGTTGGATTTGCTACAAAACGTTAGCATTTGAAAATATTCATGAATTTAAAGATTTACTTTATCTTTTAGATATGGGCTACTGTGATACCGATTATTTTACAAAATTATATTAATTTATAAAAAAAAATAAATAAAGACTATTTTTATATAAAATAAATACTTGTTAATTTTTTTAGGGATAAAGAATAAAAGATTAATCGTAAAAAGTTCATAAAAATTTAGGTAGTAAAACATGCCTAACAAATGTATGGATGAAAATAATAGTACTAGGTAAATTCTCTAAAAGATGTTGAGTTTTCCCTAATTAATTTGTCACTTAAAAAACATTAGGTAGGCATGTTATATATCAATGGAAAGGTAATTTTGTATATTTTTCAAAACTGTATAATTTTTGAAAATTAAAAAATCGCGGAATACTTTTTTAAAAAAAATTAAAAAATGTTTTTTATTCAGTTTTTGCGAAGATACAAATTTTTCAAATTGCAATAAAAATTTTATTTATGAATATTTTTTAATGAAATTTTACAGTTAGGTAGATTTTTTTACTCAAAATCCAAAATTAAATAAAAATTTCGAATTTTCTTATTAGAAATCCCGGAATTCCCAAAAAAGTTTTAAAAAATCCCAAAAATGGGATTTTTTTGGTTTTTTGCCTATTATATCCATACCAGGGGCGGGGTTATCGAAACCCGTTACAAAATGATTAAGAACATATTGGGTCATATAAAACAGGTCACTATAATTTGATATCGACTATGCGATTTGAGAATTTTTGCTCAAAATTGAATTTTCTATAAAAAATAGGGTTTTTTTGGATGGACCTGGTCCCCTCGGTATCAAAAATTTTTAGGTTTTGTTTCATTTATCGTATTTTATGTAAAGTCAGCTTTTCAAAAAGTATAAATTCTATATACATCTTCTTAGAAACTTTTTAGATAACTTAAAAAGAAAAAGATACTTTTTTCCCAAAAAAATGGCAAAAAATCGCCTTTTTTAATTTTTTAAATTAAAATGCCTATAACTTTGGACTCAGTCATGATTTTTACATAATTCTTTCACTGCTTGATATATAAACTTGTTGTTAAGCGAATAAAAAAAGAAATGGCGAAAATCGGGAATATTTGGACCCGCTATTATCAAAAAACTAAAGTAAGAACGGTAAAAATTTTAAAATTTTAATTTTCAAATGCGAATATCTCCTAAACTATAAGAGATAATTTACTGCTATGACGACATTTTTTATAGTGCTCGATGAGGAGATTCTATATACGAAATTTTTTAATTAAGATATAAACTGATATTAGATATTATCACAAATCATAATTATGAATTACATTTTAAAAAAATTGGTATATTCTAGAGCTAGTTGAAGCAGTATTCTAATTTCAATGAAATTTGGTAAAATTATTTTCCGATTTCATAATTATGACCTTGACCCTTTTGAAAATTTCGGATAAACAGACATTTCACTATAGACCAGAGAGTGATGATATAATAACGGGTATAAAGAAAAAATACGAGATTATCTGTATCGACATTAAATTATCATTGCAATGAAGATATAATCCACTATAGCTCGAAAATAACTAATGAAATGCATGAATAGTCTTTAACCAAAATGTAGAAAATTTAATTCTCTATAGAAATTATAATCGCATAAAAACTCACATTACGCATAATAAGTGATATAGAACAGAAAATCATATTTTCCAAAAAGTTTTTTTTTTAATTTTTAAACGAATAAAAAACAGATTTCTGTCGATTTTCATCGTTATATTCGTTTTAAATTGGTAGACAGTGGCTTTATAAACATAGTTATAAACGTTATAATAATTTTCTATAAGTAACCTTATATGGGCAAGAGATATTTAGGTTTCTATAAAACTTGTTCTGCATAAAGCAAAACTTTTGCTTTATTTTATAAATATACGAAAAATTTAAGAGCGTTAAATAGATCTTTGAAGGGTCATTAATATTGGGGATAGAGAATTTTGGCCCGATCATCCTAAAATCTGATATAGAAATTTTTGCTTCTACGACTTATTCATATTTTCAATGGGAATTTATATTTAGATATATGGTCCTTTACGGACTGATCTTCATAAAAAATAGTAGAAAGATATTAGTTTCTTGTGTTTATTTATTTCTAATAAGTAGGAGGAGACTTTATATGGTGGATAGACCGACACCATACAACTTGTTTATTTCGAATTTCGTCGTTAAAGCGAATTAAAAAAAAAAACCTATATAAAGAAGATGTTATAAAAAATGTTTATGTCGAATTTCGTTGTTCTAATGGTAATATTAAAACGGTTATAAGCTTACATTACAATAATATTTTTGGTCGAATCAAACTAAATTGAAATTGGATTAATTTTTAACTCATTAAACAGTATTTCATGGGCCACTTGTGTTGGGGCTAGGCGAAAATCAATACCAAACAAGCCTTATTAATAAAGAATACTTATGCAAAAATTATAGATCGTCTTAGAATTTACTAAGTTTCATCAACCGTTTGTTGTAAGAGTTTTATCGTAAAATAATTTGTTTATTAACAAAAATAGTTTTTTGTTACTCCTCTAAAATATTAAAAATTTTAGATAGAGCTATGTTTATTTTTGGTGGCGATATATATTTAACTGGGATTAGTTATATGTATAATATGTATGCATTCAGAAACATTGTAAAGGTATCTCTTTTGGAGTTAAACATTCACAAGAGGTAAGCAACACGATTATTCTTTATATTTTATATAATTTAGCTGGAAGTTAATCACTTTCATGCCTATAAGAGATTGGTTGTTCATTTCTAATAGGGTAATTCTGAATACAGGACTAGATTTAAATATAGTATAAATCACCTATGTATTCAGGGCAGTCACTCCGAACTGGTGGGTTATTATGGAAAGATTTTAATGCTATAATTACGCTGCTTATTTCTCTGATTCATAATGATTGCTTTGTTGTTAACAAGTATGTAGAATGTAACAATGTAAGTGAAGAGAATGATAATAATGTATTTTTGTGTACTTAAGTAATAATAAAAACAAAATATGTAATATTTAAATTATATGAGAATAAAATAACATATACAAAAACAATTAAAACTTATATAATACAATAACATTGTAACAAAATCACAGAGATCTAAAAAAAATCATCAATATATCATCGTTGCTCCGTCCAAAACAGCTATGTGCGTTTTATTAGGAGTCAAAAAACTACTACTATTTTTATAACCACCATTAAAAAACTCGATTTTGTCATAACGTTTGTAACACATCGAAATATTAATCATAGACCCACAAATATTTATTATGGGTCCTTAAAAATCTCTTATTTTTGTCAAAAATATGTATGTAAAACTATTCAGGAATTTAGGTAAAAAACAAATTAAATGCTTTTTTATTTAAACAAGTAGGAAAGTATAGTCAGGCATGGTCGACCATATAATACCCTACACCATGAGTATATTTTTAAAAATTTTATTTTTCATGAGTTTCATTATGATACAAATGGTTACAAGTCAATTTTAGGCATTTAAGACATTTTTGAAGGGGGGTTTGTATGGGGGCTAGGGTCAAATAAGGACCGATCATTACGAAAATCTGCGGTGTCATTGTTAATTTTTAGAGAGATAATGTAATAATTGACGTAATTATGGCATAAAAAGTCCAAATCGGGAGGTACTGCTTGGCCCAAATTTCATCAAATTATCTTGAAAATTGCTGCCTGTACCTTGCGCACAAGGTTTACATGGACAGTCAGCCGGACAGACGGACGGACATGTCTTAATGAAAAATGATTTTGAATCGATCGGTATACTTAAAGGTGGGTATTGGACTAAGTTTTTTCTGTGTTACAAACATCAGCACAAACGTATAATACCCTCCCCACTATAGTGGTGTAGGGTATAAAAATAATATACATTTTGAATAAACTCACTGGTGTAGGGTATAATTTAGTCGTCCATGCCGAAAATCCATCTACCAAATTTTATAAGAATCGGTCCCAGATTGACCTCATTCCAATTATAAGGTACCCTATAAAAATTATTCTAGCATGAGAAAATTTAAAAAGAACGAAGATATTTCAAATGTAATAAGGATAGGTCAACAAATGATCATAACTCCCATATTAGGTACCCTTCAGAAAATGACTTAAATGTTCAATACTGGTATAAAAAACAGATATCAACATGAAAATGTTTTACGCTAACCGAAATCTTCCTGAGAAAATGTATGAAGATCGGCTAGTAATTGGTCCTACTCCCCATGTAAGGGCCCTTTCAGAAAATTACTCTATTAAAAATTTGAGTATAGCGTTGAAATTCAAAAATATTGGTCTTACATCCACATTAAAGTACACCAATCGTAATTTTTGAGATGATTTAGCTATGTCTGTAAAACTTGTGTGTAAACCAGTGTGTAAATCTTGTGCGCACGCTACAGGTCGCAATTTTCAATTTTGGACCAAGGGCGAACGCTATTGAAAATGGTTGAAATCGGTCTAGTATAGACTTTAATAAATCTGTGGAAAATCATATTATGTCAGCAAAACTTAGTTTTATAGAACTTTATACGACACTGTCCATACAAACTCCACTTCAGAAAATTACTTGAAAGTCAAAAACTACCAAATAACTTACTCAAGTTTGATTCTATAGCGGCCTTAGAAACCGAATTCCAACGTAATAATATAGTTTAGTTACTCACGCAAAATAAGCTATTGATTTTGTGTGAGTAACTAAACTATTTTTAAAATATTATAAAACTTGGATAAGTGAGTTTGAATAAAATTAAAATATCCGTTAATCAACTTTTGGGTACTTAAAAAAACTAAATACTTTGTTTAAATAAAGATTACAGAGTTAGTCCGTATAATTGGTAACACGAATAAGAACACATCAATAAATCGATAAAAATTTCTTAATGTGCTAAAAAAAGTACCAAAAATTCAGTTTTTCCCTTTTACACCCAAAAAGGACTGAGTTTTAAATAAGTGCGAAACAGGTCTCTTATAATTTCGAAAGATTTGTAAAAAATATTTACAATAATTGTATTGTTTATTAGTAAAAAGTTATAAAGGTGCCAAAATCACCTTTGCTTCACATTTTCACCTCTGAAAGCACGAATTTCGAAAAAGTACCAGAGAAAACCTTTTTTACGCGTTTTTTCCTTTTTTACGCGTTTTTTCCTTTTTTACAAAAATAAAAAAGAAGACATCTACTGTCAAATTTTGATTCTACGATTAGACTTTTGGGCTGTGCGATGTTGAATCAGTCATACAGATAAGATAAAAGATAAGATATAATGATTATAATTCTTAAGTGGTCAGAAATATTTTATGCATAAGAAGTTTAAGTTTCATGATAATAAAAATGTATAAATCATTTTATTTGTTCAATTATAAGAAATAAATAACCCTTAAAATTGTCAGAATTCTTTTAATCAAAAATCGAAATTGTTTTAGTCATCGACTTAATTGATTTTCCAAAAAAAACATGTTTAAACAAACTGTTTAATTCATTTGATTAATAAAATAATTAAAATGTAAATCTTATTTTATTAAAAATCTAATTTATTCCATTAATTAAATAATTATTTTAAAGTTTTAGATTATTTATTCATGTTAGTTGTCTTGATTATTTTTCTAATTGAAAAAAAATGTCTTCAAATATGTATTTTCGTGTGAATGAGCCATATTTATTTTTATTCATGCTAAAAGGTACCTAAATATACTTTTTTGACTGCATATCTTAAATAAATGGATTATTTGACACAATCAAAAAAAAGACATATTGTATTAAATTATTAAATTCACATATGTTAAATTTAGTCTAAATGTACAATAATTTGAAAATAAAATATGTATATAATGACATTGATTTCCTTATAAATATGTACTGTTGAGAAAAATACGAAGAAAAACGATACAAACAGGCCAACGACAGAAGAACAATTGGTCGAAACGGAGTGGCATTCGAATTGAATTGAACAAAAACATATGTATGTACATATATTCATGATCCTTAGACAAAATAATGGCAACAAATCCAAATGAAAGAGAATGTCAACAAAATACTATTAAAACAATCATTTAGTTTAAAATGTATGAATGAATATTTATATATTGTAGAGTCATGTGCGTACTCCTAGGTAATTATTCCCCCTTTTGATAATATTTAAAACCTGATTTGTATTTCAAAATATTTACTTAATTTAAAATGCATACATATCCTCTATTTTGATTAAAAGCTTCTATAGTTTGTACAAAAATGGGTTAGTTCCCTATCAAAAGCGTATCTCTTTACCACTGAATTCAGTACAGACAAGTACGTTTATATATATCGTCACCTAAAATGCAAACAATCTAGCATATGTAAAATATTACAGGAGTTTATTGCTAAGCGATTTATTTGTAGTAAATAACCACATTGTTTAATAGCTGACAATGATGTATGTATATACAAATAGTTAAATTATATATACACCATTTACTATTAATATTTAAATGTTTCTGTGGATAAAACTTTTGGTTTTTTGTAGACACTTGTTTTGATGCAATACATTAGAATCAACAATAAAATCGATTTTGAATTTCTGGTTAGTTAGAAACGTTTGCGTTTCAGGTGACGATATGTATGTAAATAGTCATTCAAAGTTAGTCAACAAACATTATTTACTAAAACTACTATTACTATTATTATTAAGGACAAATACAAACGTATATACAAACAAATTCATATACACATGTATGCTTATTTGTAAGCCCACAAATATAAACGTCTACAATTTGCAATTTAAAATGTCAATCATGATTTGACGATAATTTCGAAATTGGAAAATAACAATCAAAATGATAATATGTACATACGTATGTATGTATATATATAATATGTCGATATATAAAGGAAATACAATTAAAAGATTATATATAAACGGACATGTACGACCACAAGATAACCTACATAAGCTAAGAATATAAATGTGTGGTTAAAATTGTTTACTCTGATCAACATCTAATAGTGAAATATTGTTGTATTTTTACAAAGTTTTCTACTTTTTCCCACTGAATGTGTCCCAGGGTTACCCTGTCACATATCCATTTCAGTTACAGTTTCGCTTAAGCTTAAAGATAGCAAATTGTCCACCACTGGGAAATTTTGTATTTCGGAACAAAAAAACTGCAAAAATACAAATGAAGCATGGAGCCGAATAAGAGCGTATAAACCATTTGGGAAATTATACAGGAGAGCATTAAAACTTTATAAAAAATATTCATTCAGAGTAAAAAATTCAAATCACAATTTGCAAAAATCGACACTTGAAATTTTGCTAAAATGGAATGAGGGCATATATCCATATATTTTTTATAAATATGTTCAAAAATAACTGAATTTTCATATACATTTTATTAACTAAATTGGATAAAACTTGGAGACCAACAACATAAGAGACCATAGTATAATTTGCTTATGTTACGAGGAAGTCCTTGATTATCCTTTAAAAAAATTATATCACCATTTTGCTATTTATATACCTTAAATATCCAATATTTTTGAGTTGGAGGTCTGGACAATGTCAACTATAGTTATTAGTATTACAATAATGCCTTATAAGGACGAACAACTTCTTAAGTTAAAACTTTTTAAAAACTTAACAATTATCTTGTTAATATATACTTATAATTATGGATTTATATTAATGCCAAAATAACATATTTTTGTAATATATTTAAGGAATTCATAAAATTAATATGTATTCCTCCTATTCTGTAAATTGCATGCAATTATTATAATTATTTATACGATTTTTAACAAAAAATACTTAATGATTCTGATATTTTTTAACCTTAAAT
This sequence comes from Lucilia cuprina, assembly GCF_022045245.1. Lineage (NCBI taxonomy): Eukaryota > Metazoa > Arthropoda > Insecta > Diptera > Calliphoridae > Lucilia > Lucilia cuprina. The sequence goes on from NC_060950.1 coordinate 37,399,459, forward strand.
AAACAAAAAGTTCGAGTGTCAATATTTTTTAATGAACTAAATTCGTTTAAGTAAATTTCGAAACGATTTTGTTCTCTTTATATATACAACATACTCATGTCGAATTTTATCCAAATATTATCATTAAATAATGATTTATGTGGTATTAAGTGATTTTCAGAAGTGAATCTTATCGAGAAAATATTATAGTATATTTCATTATATAGAATTTTATTCCAAAAACATTGATTGTCAATGTGCGTTTTAGTAATTTTCGGAAAAAATTTCAGAGACTGATTCATATGTACACAAAACATAATTGTGTCTAATTTTAATCAAGATAGCTTTATTAGGCAATGAAATATGTGCCATCATAGCGGAATAAAAAATATGAAATGGAGCAAATGATGAAAGAGGTTCAGGAGCACAAAGAAGGAAATTGAAGATGATTCAAGTAGCTAATCATAGTGAACCAAGCCCATGAAATTTTAAAGGAAAACTCAGGGTACTTATTAAAAATGATGTATGAATTCCGAGGTGTTGATAACCGAGAATAAACCTAATACCTCACTCACAAGACGAACACTTCGCCGAAATCAACCTCAAAGGCAATGTCTTAATACAAGGACGAAAAAACGATAAAGTAGACGTGGAAAAAAGTATCTCCATCCTAAGCAAAGTTGTCAAAAGAAGGCACCTGGACGAATATACGATGCGGAAATCCGAAAGACAAAAATCCAAAGACCAGCAGATTACAATGAAGTCGAGAGTTTAACGTGAACACCTGCCTTGACGGCCTAATTTCACGGTGGTCTTTTTCACCCACAGGATAGACTAGAGACGGTCTACCCGCGCCCCTGAATTCTTCAATGAAGAACTCAGGTAGCAATTTTTGTACATGGCTGTGCCGGTCCATGTACAAGTACTTTGTTGAAGAACTCGAGCTATCTAATCTCTTGCCATAGTAGCCCCGTTGCGGAATGACAGGCAGCATGGGATCAAACCCAATGCAAACCCCGACAAGGAAAAAGCAATCACTGGTCTAAAGTCAATAGAAGAAGGTGACGAGTCCCAACATCAGGTGAAATCAATCTTCCGGTAAACCGGAAGGTGACCACCCTTATGATGTCATGATAGATTGCATTATTCAAAATGCAATCCCCATCATCTAATGACCCACTCCAGTGCATTCCTTAACCTCTATAAGCCCGCGCAACCACACTACTGAGATGGCCCTGTTGGTTTGGCAACAGCACCTAGAGACATATTTGGTAGTCCGAAATACCCAACAAAATGGATCAGGATCCCTCTTTTATGAACCGATCAATGTAACAAAGGACCAGTTTATAGTCCCGGCAGACTAGAGGTATTGGTAGCACCTCTTTTCCCCGGGATATTGCAATAACACCAAGGTGTAGCTTTCACCAAGGTAACATGCCCCCGGGGGGACCAGCAGAGTACAGTAGAAGATCTGCTCAACAATAAGATAGTGAAACACACAATCACGTTAAAGGGCAAACATTCAATAGAGAACAAGTTCAGCGAGGGCGTGATGTTGATAAGGTTTGCAATCATCAATATGCTGCTACACTGAAGAACTTGGTAAAAAGTATCCATCCACCAAGGATGAAGCTAAACTAGGAGTGACAAAGAAGAATTATCTATTGATGCTCTTAAACTACACAGTCTTTACGAAATGGTGTACTACCACATCGTAACTGTCTGTTACTTTATGTGTATAAGTAGTGCAATGGCTACTATGTCAACCAAGGCTCTGGAAACGTTGCTAGCTCTCTCACTTACTAAAGCATATATATAAAATATGAGGCGGCACTTACAGACGAACTACTAACAACATTAGCACTTACTAGAAACAGAACATTTTAGGAAATTTGTAACACTGATCCCAGAACCATCCGCTTGTCATGATCAAACGGATGGACGAAAGCGAACATGATGATCTATATTAAAGTCCCAGAAACAGATATATGCTACCGATAATGATAAAAATAAAGATAAAGTTATGTATATAGATCTTATAACGTTGGCAAAAAAAATTGTAATAAAAACTTATTGTCAATAGAGCCTTTTCTGACAATGTTGCTGACAACGTTGTATCACAGCTTTAAGGCACTTTATAGTGTGTTTAGTCTTACTAGCTTTTATTGTTACATAAATAAGCATTAACGGAAAATACCATTTTCGTGATAGAGGTGATAAGTGTAAAAAACGAAATGTATAGAAAGCTAAATTGTAAATTTTCACAGCAGTAATTGCTGTTGAAAAGGACATCGGTGAAAAATAAAACACACATATTGGAAAATAAACAAACGCATACAAAATTATACTTTTACTTAAAAATACCACTTTAAAAGTAGCAGTAATTTTGTATATCACGGATTCCAAGAGAAATCAAATAAGAATTGCCCAATGGATTTCAGATTTATTTAATTTTATGTAAATTTATACTCTAATAGATATATGTGTATTACACATCTACATTAAATTCTTAAAAATTAAAAAAAAAACTACGAAAAATCAAAAAAGTTTAAAACTTTGAAGGCTCATAACTTTGAGAGTTTATATCGGATTTTGTTGATTAAATTTAATACTATCACTAGACTTTCATTCTAATATAATTTTCATATTATAAAGTTTAAAATAGTTAATTTTTATGGAAATGAAATTGAATAGATTATTTGATGTTTTTTATGTAACATATAAAAATACTTATGGAGTTCAAAATTATTTTTTCGGGTTTTTTAAATGTTTTATATTGAGAAATGTTTAAAAATTAACGAAAACTCACGTTTAGTGAGTTTTCCAAGACGTTCTCTCTGTTGACAGTATTTTTAATATCATCAGTCAAAATTTGCTACTTTTTATTTTGTATTAAATATTTTCTTTATTAAACGGATATTCTTTATTAAACGGATATTTGAAAACTATTTTTATAACCTCCACCACCGTCAGTGGTCATAGAGGGTATATATAAGTTTGTCGTTCCTTAAATGAAATATTCATCTATAATCCAACAATGAATATGTATTCTGAGTCGATTTAGCTATGTCCGTCTATCTGTCTGTCTGTGAAAAACACGCTCACGTTAAAACTAAGCTAGGGATATCAACTAAAATCACCGGAAATATTTATTGTTATTCTAAGCAGATTGGTATAGAAATTTCGGACTACATCGAAAAAAATTACGTTTTTTTTCGTAATCCTGCAGCATGTGTCTCAGAAACTTTAAAAGATAATTCGATGAATTTTGTCACACATTATTGAGAGAATTCAAAAATTCTCACACAACACAAAATGTAAATATAAAACGAATAGAAATCATACTATCGGTCCACAATTGGTCATAGCTTCCATATAAGGAAGCTATAACCTATTTGGATTAAATTCGACACAAAAATGTTTCGTCTATATATGACGAATAAAAATTCAACAGAAATATGTTTTGTGTATATGTAAACCCTTTTACCAAAACTTTTCGTTCATATACAAATCACCTCCCATATAAGATTCACTTCCGAAGAGCACTTAAACGCATATTTTTCATTGTAATATAATGTTATCAGTATAAAATTTGACTTGCATATGTCTTGTGTACATTTAAATTATTCCACCAACGGTTTATTATTGGTCATAGCTGCCATATAAGGCCCACTTCTAAAAATAACTAAAACGTACACATTTCATCAATATGAATGTGTGTTTGTATGTTTAAACGTTACAGACTACTAAACGGCTGAACCGATTTTCTTTTCTTTCACAGCGTATTCTCCTATGCCACGCCCACGTATATATGAGAAACTATTAAAGCTAGAATCTTTAAACTTTTCTTGAAGACCTTTGACATTCATCTTATATTTAGAGTATAACGGGCGGACTTTCAATCGGGGACTTGGCACCTCCCATAGGAGTTTCGTTTATCATTTAGATAATATCGGGCACCGCATACATGAATAAAATACAAAATTGCGCATAAACTGTTAGATTATTCAAAATACATAGCTATGTAACATATTGTAAATCACGAAATTTACTTGAATTTATTATGTATGAACATAAATCATTATACGAAATTTTTTTTATTTGGTTCATAATTGACCACAACTCCCATATAAGGACCCTTTTCAAAAAACACTTAAACGCAAATTGACAATCAATGTTTTCGGGATTAAATTTGACATAAATTCGTATATCTAAAATTCACTGAATACCACAAAATCCACTATTAAATATTTCAAAATTGACATAAGGAGTGAGATCGAAAAATTCTTAACACACGTTTTTCATTTTTTTTGATCAAGTTACCTTTGAAAAACATGTCAGTTATTATGTGTAATGTCAATTATATTAATTTTTTTGTTAATCTGATTAAAATGAGTGACCAGAAAAAAGTGCGTACTGAAATTATTAAATATTTTCAACTAAACCCAACTTGGTCTTACAAAAAGTTGGCCAAGCATACAAAGGTCTGCCGTCAAACTGTTTCCAATGTTTTTAAACAGTGCCGGGAGAACTTGTCAGTTGATAGAAAACCTGGTTCAGGTAGAAGGAATGGTCCACATGATGTTTCTAAAGCCAAAAAATAGAACGCATTTTCAAAAGAGCTCCCAACACATCCGGTAGGAAAGCAGCTCGGTTAGCTTAGTGCTCCGTCTATTTGGTACGAAAAGTTAAAGCTAATGCAGGTTTAAAAACATACAAGGCTAAAAAGTTCCTGACAGGAACGCTGCTAAAAATTTAGAGGCCAAAAACAGAGCACGGAAATTGAAGTCAAGTTTTATAAAAAAAATATTCTTGCTGCATAATGGATGACGAAACGTATGTTCTGGCAGATTTTTCGCAACTTCCAGGTCAAAAGTTTTATGTTGCTGATGCTCGAGGGAATGTTGAAGAAAAGTTTAGGACTCAAAAGCAGACAAAATTTCCCAGAAAGTTCTTGGTATGGCAAGCAATATGCAGTTGCGGCAAAAGAAGCCAATCATTTGTTACAACGGGCACTATAAATACCGAAATTTACATCAAGGAATGTTTACAAAAAAGGCTGCTTCCATTCATAAGACTTCATAATATGTCCACTTATTTTTGGCCTGACTTGGCATCCTGTCACTATGATAAACAAGCCCTTGAGTGGTACAAGAACAATAATGTGGTATTTGTACCAAGAGAGGCAAATCCTCCAAACTGCCCGGAGCTAAGGCCAGTGGAGAGATATTGGGCTCTTATTAAAAGAGAATTGAAGAGTACAAAAAAGGTGTCCAAAAGTGTGATAGATTTTAAACGGAGATGGACTACATGTTCGAGCAAAGTGACAGAAAGCACTATAAAAACTGTAAATACATAAATTATTCTTCTAATATTTTTGACATCGTTACATAGTAAGTCATATGAGGTCTACAATCGAAACTCTACAACTCGACAGAAAAAATTTTTTCATCTTAAATGCATTTATCTTAAAAAATATTGTTTAGAAATGCACTTTAAAGAAATTAATCATTAGTTGTAATCGAATTGTTTATATTTACATCCCAATTCTGATCATAATGTATTTAATGTATTTAAATCAAAAAAATTAAATGTAATGCACGTCACAAAAAATATTTTGAGAACGATTTTAAAACTGCGTTAAAAAAGTAAATTTTCATAAGAAATGCACAGCTATAGTATTATATGGTATTTTAAATCAAAAATATAAAATCTCAAATATATGAACTATAAAGGTTTCATACCTTTTTGTTTTTTTATAGTTTTCGAACAAATTAAAACCGCCACAAAAGTCTTGTTTCTTGAAATTTTTTTAAATAAATAAATAATTATTAATTATAATATACCCTCCATCAATAATATCAACATTAGGTCGATATTTGAAATAGGGCATAAGTCAAATATGGACACATCCCACAACAGATATTATTAATTTTTATTTGAGGCTGGTCTTGGTTGTAGCTGTCCTGCGGGAAAACCTCTACCAAAGATAACATAAACAGGTCGAATTAATATGAAATAATATAATTTTTATCGTCGTGTCCAAATTTAGTTAGAAGATTTAATTTTAGGACATTTGTAAGGCGGTCAACACGGAAAGATACTGAACCCGAAGAATATTAAGTTTAGCGGTGTCAAAATCATGGTATAGAACTATTTTAGTTTTAGAATGCCTATTCACCAAATATCAACCCCTTAGAAAATCTATGTAAAGTAGTAGTTTCAAGATATGGGCTCAGGGAACCTTGTATGTGAGCTATGCCCAGTTATGAACGGATCGGAAAAAAATGTCTCAGTAATATTTTTGTGCATATGAGCAAAACTTACACAGAAAAAACTGAATATGAGTTTTAATTATCAAAATAATTGTATCAAACAAGTTTTGCACCTATAATCAAAATGATGATATCAATTACCAAATTTGAAAAAAAAAACAAGTAAGAGTTCTATATTCGGCTGTGCCGAATCTTATATACCCTTCATCATGATGTGTTTAAAGCCTTTTGTACCTTTTGAAGAACGAAAAAGTACCAAAAAGTCCCCATCTATGGGTCCTCAGTTAATCCGGGCCATACAAACTTAATTACATGTTCCTATGTTCAATATTGTAGAAATTGTAAAAAGTACCTTTTGAAGAACGAAAAAGTACCAAAAAGTCCCCTTTTACTGGTTCTCACTTAATCCGGGATATACGAACTTAATAACATGTTTCTAGGTTCAATATTATAGAAATTTCAAAAACTACCTTTTGAAGAATGAAAAAGTACCAAAAAGTACCCTTTCATGGGTCCTCACTTAATCCTGGCCATACATACTTAATTACATGTTTCTAGGTTTAATATCGTAGAAATTGCAAAAAGTACCTTTTGAAAAACGAAAAAGTACCAAAAAGTCCCCTTTTATGGGTCCTTACTTAATCCGGGCCATACATACATAATTACATGTTTCTAGGTTTAATATCGTAGAAATTGCAAAAAGTACCTTTTGAAAAACGAAAAAGTACCAAAAAGTCCCCTTGTATGGGTCCTCACTTAATCCGGGCCATACATACTAAATTACATGTTTCTAGGTGCAATATTGTAGAAAATGCAAAAAGTACCTTTTGAAGAACGAAAAAGTACCAAAAAGTCCCCTTTTATGGGTCCTCACTTAATCCGGGCCATACATACTTAATTAAATGTTTCTAGGTTCAATAATGTAGAAATTGCAAAAAGTACCTTTTGAACAACGAAAAAGTCCCTTTTTATGGGTCCTCACTTAATCCGGGCCATACATACTTAATTACATGTTTCTAGGTTCAATATTGTAGAAATTGCAAAAAGTACCTTTTGAAAAACGAAAAAGTACCAAAAACTCCCCTTGTTTGGGTCCTCACTTAATCCGGGCCATGCATACTTAATTTCATGTTTCTAGGTTCAATATTATAGAAATTTCAAAAAATACCTTTTGAAGAACGAAAAAGTACCAGAAAGTCCCCTTTTATAGGTTCTCACTTAATCCAGGCTCTACATACTTAATTTCATATTTCTAGCCAATAACAAAAACATTAGTGCTGCTCTCGCTCTGCTACTCTTGCTCTGCTGCTCTTGCTCTGCTTTGCTTTTTATAAACAAATTACAATAACAATATTTACCGTATTGTTATGTATTTTGTTTTTGTTTTTTGCAGTTTCTGTCTGAGCATGAATAAAAAATCTAAATTTTATATGAAATTTTCAGAGGTTGTCTCGGTTTTTTGCTCATATCTCCGTTATTTATGGACCGATTTTGCTGATTTTAAATAGCGTTCTTGCCGGTCGTATGTCTGATAGAATTATGGAAGATTCGGATCTCGCAGATATCTGGGGTCTTCTAAAAACTGATTTCAACAAACATACAGACAGACAGACGGACAGACAGACAGACAGACGGACATGGCTTAATCATCTCCGCTACCTATAAGGATCCAGAATATATATACTTTATAGGGTCGGAAAATTATATTATAGAAATTACAAACGGAATGACAAACTTATATATACCCTTCTCACGAAGGTGAAGGGTATAATAAAAATATATTTTTTTCCAAATAACGAATTAATCACAACAATTAATGTCAATAATTGAGACAAGATTTAAAATTGATTAAATCATTGATTGTATAAATTAAATATTTAATAAATATAAAATTGATTTGTTATTAATTTATTAATCAAGTAAATTAAACTATTTGATAGAGAATTTTTTAAAAATCAATTAAGAAGGTGATTAAAACAATGAAATTATTAATCGATTACACACAACGTTAAAGGAATATTAGACCTTTAACAATGCGTTCAGCATTTACAAAAATTATCACTTTATTGACGCAATTTAACATATAAAGTGTTTCATAAATTGTAAAGAAACTTGAATATTATATGCCTAAAATTTTATTGACTATTTAAGAATTATAAATATTGCTAGCACAAAAATTCAAAATAAAATATTAAAAATAAATCTAAAATAGAAAAGAAGGCCAGAAAATTTTTTCAATCAATTAAAAAATTAATTGAATTAATTAAAAATTTAATCAAAATTTTACACTTTAGTTTCAAACAGTTTCAAAAAACGATATAATTAAGACAAATAAAAATTTGTTTAAATAAAAAATAAAGAAAATTAAAACATGTTAATTGAAAATAAACTACCGATAATTTTTTCTGTGTATTGCAAATTTTATATGAATATGTTATAATAATCAGTTATACGCGTTTATATGATTATTGCTTCGTTTTATCGTGAGCGTGTTTACACAGACACACAGTGGTATAGGAAAAAAAAGAGGGAAATAATTCGGTAACTTCTAAACGGTTAATCCGATTTTAATGAAATTTGGTATGCACAAAGGAGGTGTTGTCGAGTTTAGGTTTTGAATTTGGACCTTATAGGCCAACCAGGGGCCCGGCGGGGGGTCCTCAAATTAGGACACCTCGGCTATGTTAAATTTTTAAAACGATCCACTTACAAATGAGTTGAAGATCACAAGAATTTATTTTTTTTAGTTGGTCTGAAGAAAAGTCAGAAGCAATCCTTAAAGCAGTATTTTCGAGTAGAGCGCCGAGTCCAATAACAGCCTTCCGATCAGTTATTTCAATAGAAGGTGGTATAATGCTTTTCTTCTTTTCATTTATTTTGTCATATGATGGTAAAACATCCACTCCTTTTTCAGATAGCGCCTTTCTTAACGTTATGTAGTTATCACGACTTAATCCCAGCTGCAACATAAGCGCAATAGCTTCTTCCTTAGTGAACGTTGTATCAGATGATGGTGTGGGTATACTCTTTACAATTCTTTTCAGTCGTCTTGGTGATGCGGTTGGAAGAATATTTGCAATTTTTATGGCATCCAAAGGCTGTTTTTCTTTTCTTAACATTGCTTTAAAAGTGTCCGAAACTTCTTCGTTAGATAAGGTTTCTAGTGAAGTTGATAACCTTTTCCTCTTAGATTTTGAGCTCATACTGCTTACAGGGAGCACCAACAGTTGATACGCAAATAGCAACTTCTACACATTCATCCAGCCAATCAGAAAATTTCGATCGAAATTTAGCAATGGAATACCGAACACTCTTCAGTTTTATATCAACTGATTTTATAAAATTTTCAATTTTACATATATCAGTTTTATCCACTTTATTTTTATGTGCAGTTTCAATATATTTCAATAAGAAGTTCACTTTATCTTGAAAAGGAGCTGAAGAGTGTTCAAATAAAATGGAGCACAAATCATTTTTTTTAGTACGATCGCCATGGTTAGAAAATTACAAATAATTACAAACAGATATAAACCTGTCTTATATATTAATTACAGGTACTTAAATTAAATTATTTTTTAAAGGGTTATGATATTCTACCTAATATGTCTAACGTATCCTTATGTAATGAATTTTTCCTCAATAGGTCACTTTAATAAGCTACCTATTAAAGTGACCTATAGGGGTAAAAATCATTGCAGTTTAAAAAATAATACCTGAAAATTTTTTAATATATGTAACAAATTTAAGAGTTAACGTTATGGATGAAAATAATAGTGCTAGGTAAATTTTCTAAAAGATGTTGAGTTTTCCCTAATTAATTTGTCACTTAAAAAACATTAGGTAGGCATGTTATATATCAATGGAGAGGTAATTTTGTCTATTTTTCAAAAGTGTATATAATTTTTGAAAATTAAAAAATTCGCGGAATACTTTTTTTAAAAAAATTAAAAAATGTTTTTTATTCAGTTTTTGCGAAGATACAAATTTTTCAAATTGCAATAAAAATTTTATTTATGAATATTTTTTGATGAAATTTTACAGTTAGGTAGATTTTTTTACTCAAAATCTAAAATTAAATAAAAAGTTCGAATTTTCTTATTAGAAATCCCGGAATTCCCAAAAAAGTTTTAAAAATCCAAAAAATGGGATTTTTTGGTTTTTTGCCTATTATATCCATACCAGGGGCGGGGTTATCGAAACCCGTTACAAAATGATTAAGAACATATTGGGTCATATAAAACAGGTCACTATAATTTGATATCGACTATGCGATTTGAGAATTTTTGCTCAAAATTGAATTTTCTATAAAAAAATAGGGTTTTTGGATGGACCTGGTCCCCTCGGTATCAAAAATTTTTAGGTTTTGTTTCATTTATCGTATTTTATGTAAAGTCAGCTTTTCAAAAAGTATAAATTCTATATACATCTTCTTAGAAACTTTTTAGATAACTTAAAAAGAAAAAGATACTTTTTTCCCAAAAAAATGGCAAAAAATCGCCTTTTTTTAATTTTTTAAATTAAAATGCCTATAACTTTGGACTCAGTCATGATTTTTACATAATTCTTTCACTGCTTGATATATAAACTTGTTGTTAAGCGAATAAAAGAAGAAATGGCGAAAATCGGGAATATTTGGACCCGCTATTATCAAAAAACTAAAGAAAGAACGGTAATAATTTTAAAATTTTAATTTTCAAATGCGAATATCTCCTAAACTATAAGAGATAATTTACTGCTATGACGACATTTTTTATAGTGCTCGATGAGGAGATTCTATATACGATTTTTTTTTAAATCGGAACTCAAATGAAGAAATAGGATCGTTTTAAAAATTTAACATAGCCGAGGTGTCCTAATTTGAGGACCCCCGCCGGGCCCCTGGTTGGCCTATAAGGTCCAAATTCAAAACCTAAACTCGACAACACCTCCTCTTTGTGCATACCAAATTTCATTAAAATCGGATTAACCGTTTAGAAGTTACCGAATTATTTCCCTCTTTTTTTTTCCTATACCACTGTGCAACAGCAAATAGTGCAGCAAATACAATGATGAGTTTCATGTTGGTTGATATTCTTTAGAAAGTTTTTAACTTAATGGTTGCTTTCTTTGAAATATTCTAGACTTTTTATAGATAAATTTTGTGGTAATAAAATTAAGAAGCAAAATTTCTTTTAAAGGTGTATTGCAGAACCAGCTTAATTAAATTCAATTGAATTTGAAATGGCTATTACAAAAGAACACACCTTAAAACAGTTATTTTAAAAACTAGAATATTTTTAAAATAAAATGCAACACGAATTGTTAATATTTATTATTGTTAAAAACCCATACAAACACCTGATGAAACCAATTAAAAAATATTAATTATATAATTACTTTCTTTGCCTTTATTAGGGAATTGAATAATACTTTCGATTTAGACACTTTGAGGTTTTTAGTTTTAACAGATCTTTTTTTTTTTTTGACTTAATGACCAGTTGGTACATTGGGCAAATGGGCACCCTCGGGTTGGAAACCATTTTCATCAGCTACATAGTTGACAGTGTAGGTTTGACCATCATCAGCTACAAAGGAGTAAGAACCACGTACGACAATAGCTTCATCTTCTGAACCAACATTCTTCAATTGACCTTCCTCTTGATGGGTCTTGCCATCACTAGTCTCCAAACTGTGAACAGATGTTTATATGTTTTGTAATGAATGAATGAACTGAAATGTATAAATTATTATAGAAAATACTTACGCAAAGTTGTAACCTTCTGGTCTGACATCAGATTCCAAACGTAAAACCTCAGCATGAGCGTAATCCTGAGCTGGAGCGGCCAAGGCAACAGCAAATAAAGCAGCAAAAATGATGGCGATTTTCATGTTGTTGTTGGTGTTGTTAATTATTAATCCGTTTAAAAGAGAAATTAAGTTTTGTTGTATTCCAACAGAATCGTTTGAGATTTATGATGTTTAATTTCGTTTTTCTAGCCATTTAAATAGCAATTCGTCAGTCAGTCCATTATTACGTTGTTAGAAACTTTAAAAAAAACAAATCATCACTTTTTTTGGCTTTTTTCTATTTTTTTAGTTTTATTCATTATAAGCGTAATAATTGCAATTTGTCAAAATTATTATTTTTTAATCTGACATCTTCTTGTCTTTCTATTGCTAGTTATTGTCTATTTTCTTTTCGTCAAACTTGTGTTAAAAACTGGTAAATTTTAAGAAATTCCATAACAAATCAACGCAAACCAACATCAAAATTTCAAAAATATTTCCACATTGCAATCAACTCTCTTCCCATTAAAGCATTTGTTTTAATTTAGCTTTTTAAAGTTTTTAATTAATTATTAATTACTATTCTAATAGTGCATTATGCCACTGCATAGATGAATATATTAGGGTAATATCTATTCTAGTGGAATATTTTTTGCAGTTGACAATTGTTTTGTTTCGAAATTAAACCAATTTGGCTGTAACATCAGGTCGTATTGTGATCATTTGATAAAGTTTAACTGAATGAGACATTCGGTGAAAAACAAACCCAACTTGAATTAGATTTCAAAATCAAATTTATAAAGTTTACACCTATTAAAGGCGTTATTTGGAAAAATTAACATTAAGGACCCATTAGTAATCGTTTATTTACAGTTGTAAGTTTAGCCTATATCGTCTGTCTCTCCGAGATAGTAAACTTTATTTCCGCTTAGATTTGTTTTATTCGGTTAAGTTGCAGCCTAATAATATTTTAAATTTACTCATCAATTTATTAATTAACCAAAATATTTGCTATTTTTTGTTTGTTTTTAACAATTAGTTCTTATAATAAGTTTTTTGTTTTCTTTGGTTTTGCAAATACAATAATAAATGTTCACACCTAAGATGCATTCACATCGTTGAAATATTTTATCAATTAATCATGAAGAGTATAATTCAGATATTGTTATTTACAGTTTGTTATCTTAAAAGAAATCAAAATTTCGAAAAAAATGTTTGATATTAACGATTTTTTTATTCGTAACCATAAACTAATATATTTATTAGCTTATCACAACAGAAAGCCAAACAAATATATTATTAAGACAAACTAATTTTTTTAATAAATATTAAGTAATTATTAGACTTGGTTAGTTTGACTGCATTTGTAAAACTTTAGTGTTATTGTAATTAGTTCAATTACAATTATTTGTAATTGTAATAGAAGTTATTCCATTAACAACTACATATAATAGTCATTGAAAATTTTAAATTACAATAATTTGTAATTGTAAATTTTGTTTGTTAAATTTACATGCAACTTGTAATTAGTGAAATTTTAGTTACAGTAATTGTAATTGGGAAATTCAATTAAAATGAATAGTAATTTGTAAAACATTAATTACTTTATTAGTCAATTACAAATAATTGTAAATATATTTGTAATAAAAATAATTGTAATTGGTTATTGCTCTATTACACATTACAAGTAAATGTAAATGACCAAGTAATGAATTACTTTGTATAATCATTTCCTCTAAGTCCGGCAGTTTTTAACTGATAGGGCTGAAAATTTGTGTTTGACCTACTATCCAACGTTTGTGCAAATTTCGTCAAAATCGATTTTTGGTGTTAAATTACTTGACATGAAATTTCCCAGTGTGTGCTTAGACATAATAAGTACTTGTAATTGACCATGTTATGAATTACTTTGTGTAATCATTACCCCTAAGTCCGGCCGTTCTTGACCGATTGGGCTGAAAATTTGTGTCTGACTTGCTATCCAAAGTTTGTGCAAATTTCTTCAAAATCGATTTTTTGAGCTAAGTTACTTGACATGAAATTTCCCAGTGTACGTTTAAGTGTTCTTAATCGTATATAAAAAAACAAAAGTTTTGCTTATTTTATCAATTATTTGAAAAATGTGTCTGAATCTGAATTTTTAAACGTTTAAATTATATACGAGTAATATACTATTTTTAAGTTGCATATTGTTTTGTTAAATATTTGAATATTCATTTGTATATTGTGAGAACATTAATCAAATAAAACAAAGATAAGAACTGGTTGTTTAGTTATAAATCTGTAGAATTATCTATTGAGTTAAAATTATTGTTTGTCTAGTTTCTGTTTAGTATCGTTTTGGATATTAAAACAATAAAATAAGTGTATACGAACAAATCACTTATATCTCATAATATTTGAAGGACTATAATAGAGTTGTTTGAGGAAAAACTTGGCAACAGTACAGAGTGTTAGATCTAGGACAGATCTCCATGACCAGATCAATTTACTAAAACCGTCTTAAGTGAAAAGGGCATACAACTTGTCCATACATATTAATTAATTTGATAAAGTTGAAGTCTATTGTAGTATAAGGTTTTCATTAGTCCCATGTGAGCTAAGATCAAAGATCACATACGGATGTGGAGTGTGTATAGAAATTCTGTCCGTCCATGTAAATATTGTAAACATTATAAATAAAAACAAATCAAACTTTAAACAAATGTTATTGTAATTTTTTATTTAATAAATAACAAAAATTTTAAGCAGAAGTTGCAACAGGCAAATGATCACCTTTGGGTTGGAAACCATTTTCATCGGCAATATATTCTACACTAATAGTTTGACCGTCAGCGTTCACATAGGTGTAAGCACCTTGCACAGCCAATGATTCATTTTCCGATCCAATATTTTTCAGCAGACCTCTAGCTTCGGCCTTAACACCATCACTTGTTTCATAGCTAAACAAAATCAATCGATTCAACACTAAGTTATTCTCTTTTTCATTACACTTACGCATATTTAAATGATTCGGGTCCTACTTCAGATTCAGATTTTAAAACAATTGCATCCTCAGGGCGTGGAGCAGCTAAAGTAATGGCAAAAAGTGTTACAAAAACTATAGTTAATTTCATTTTGTTTTCTGTACTTTAATGTTGAAGGATCAAAACTGTGTGATGCATTAACTATCAAGGCAAGCGTTTTTATAGGATTGTACTAGTGTGGCCCTAGTGACCATATTTCAAGTACAAGCATGTAAACTGGTTTAGCATTACAAGTACAAGTACTACGATTGCTTGCACTATATACATTTTTATAAATACTTCTTAAAATTTTAAAGTCCATGTATAAAAAAATTTTTGGCAGTTCAACAACTTTTCTTTTTATTTGTTCACTTTTAACTATACACATGTTATTTTCCATATGTTTATGGACAATTTCATGTCAAGTGTAAAAAGTTGATTTAGATGGAATTTGCATCAAGGTTAGTGTTATTGGATATTAGGCCAGACAGCTATCCAGTCAACAACTCCCGAAGTTAGAGGGGATCAAAGTTGGTCATTTTGGTCATAAAAATTGTGCCATAGACATCAGAAAGTTATATCTTCCATCTTATAAAAAATTTTTAAGTTTTCCAAATTTATATATTAAATTCGTTTACTTGACACAAATGTGAACTTATGTATATTCGTCAAAGATATTAAACTATATATATTTTTTAATATCTTTGTCCTAAACATAATACTACCCATAAAATAGTGCTTACAAACATACAAAGTAAAATCAAAAATTAAATTTACTTAAAAAGAATATAATACAAAAAATCACTCGACAACACCTCCTTTTTGTGCATACCAAATTTCATTAAAATCGGATTAACCGTTTAGAAGTTACCGAATTATTTCCCTCTTTTTTTTTCCTATACCACTGTGAGACAGACGGACATAGCTAAATCTACTCAGAATTTGATAAGGACCCAAAATATATATACCTTTTTGGGCCTTAGATCAATATTTCTTGGTATTTCACACGAAATGATAAAATTATATATACCCTCTTAAACTGCTAGGGTATAAAACATAATGAAACTAAACTAAACTATTTTTTTCAACCGATTTAAATAATGTTTCAATAATCAGTTTAAAAATATATCATTTATTAGATTGCAACCTTCTACATTTCATTAGTTGCTTTCGATCTACTTTGGATTATGTATGTTATATATATACATATAGGTTACATATTTTGATATATATATTTAATATGATAAAATCACCAAAAACTGTCTAGCAACGGTGGGTTTGATTTGCGTAACGACAAATACGTTGCGTTATATTACATTATATCACAGCCTTGATTTGCATTCAGTATTCGTTAGTCTAAATTTGTTTGTTATTCTATTGTCAGAAATGTGTGTTTTGTGACTCCCAAGGATATTTTAAAAATATGTATTTAAAGTTATTATCCATGCATTTTTAGAGAATGAACTTGTCAACTTCGTTCTGGGTTGTTATTAGCTTGTATTTTGTTATATTTATTTGATGTGGACAATTTTCTTTTTTTTCTTACTATCGTATTGGTCGTCATTAAAGTTGTTTTTGACGTGAAAATAAGTTACATTAAATATAAATTAAAGTGTCAGCACATTGTCGTTATTTAGTTCTAATAAATTCAATGGAATTATATTCTATATATGTATGTACATTAGACCGACTCACAGAAAGTGGTACTTGAGTTACCCCCTGTTATGTACTAATATGATGTTACCCAAAATAGTTTGTATTTAGTGTTGTCCATTCGTGAGCTGGACAGTTTATAAGAAAATATCGTATGGAGGATACGATTTTTCATGTTAAATTCAATATTTTATCCAGCTTCAAATAATTTTTGTTATGTTTTATAGTGGTTCCCAAAATATTTCTAGTCTATCAATGGCCGTTCGATACCCGCTTACAAAATAGACCTTATTTAGTTATTTTTTAGATTTTACAGTATTTTTTAAACAAAATATATTATATGTGGTATCATTTGAAAGGTTTCTTGAGCCAAGTTTAGTGGTGCTCAAAATTTGCAAAATTTTGCACACATTTTATATTTATTAGTGAAAAACCTTACAATTTTAAATATTTTGAAATATGACAATTATGAGCAAACGGTTATTTATGATTAATACATCAGTGGACGCGGCTTTAAAACCCCTTTCAAACGAAATCCCATATTGGATATTTTGTTTCGAAGCAAAAATTAAAAAAAAATATTCCAAATAATCGGATAATTCAAAATTATTCGGTTAATCGAATAAAAAGCAAATGAATGTATGTTGTTGTTATAATTATTTCTTTTCTACAATATTTTTCTTCCAATAACAAACAAAATTATAATTTTCCACAATTTTAAATACAATTCTATTAACTTTTATCTCAAATATTAGAAATTATTTATTTTCATGTGAAATCCTCCTCTATACAAAAAAAATTAGTTTATTAGGTTTATGATTTGGAGATTTATCAACAAGTTCCAGAATGCATACGTTCCAATAATACGTTTAAAAATAAGTTTTTCTTAATCGGTTAATTGATATAAATTATTCGGTTTATTCATTATTTGAAATTTTAAAATTTTTATTTATTCGAGCGATAAATCGTCAAAAATTAATCGATTAACCGATCGACGCTTAATCGTTTGAATACCCTAGTACAAACATACCTACATATGTATATGTATAAAAATTAATGTGTTCGCTTTTACGAATTTTATATATCTTTCATAATAGTGTGTTTAAAGAAAATTAATGTTATATATCTTTCCCGACAATGATAAAAAAACAAAGAAGTGAAAATGTTACATTCGGCTGTGTCCAGTCGCATATAACCACCATCAAACCGTATGCCGTAAAAGAAATGCTCTCCTATTAGCATCAGGGTGATATTTGAAATAAGGCATAAGTCGATTATGGACTGAGATCTTTTCAACTAACAAAATATTTATTTGTAAAAGCAAAATATGAGAGCCTTCCATATAATTTGGAAGGCTCTCAAGGAACTTGGAACTTGAACAAATTTTATTGAAGGGAACCTTGTAAGGCGATAAAGCCAATTATGCACCGATCGTCACTAAATTGGGAAAAGATTTTGGCTAGCATAAAACTTATGTTTATCGAATTTCGTCACTATAATCATATTTTTATGCTAGTAATGAGCATTTTCAGAAGGGGGCATATATAGGAAGTAGGCTCATTCATGGAAAGATCTTTAAAAAAAATGGTAGAAAGCTTTTGGCATGTAAGAAACTTACGAATGACGCATTTCATCGCTTTCTTCGTATTTTTAAGCCAGTAATGTGTGTTAAGGTCATTTTATGAAGGTCATTTAAGGTCATTTTATGAAGGGGTCATTTTATGAAGGGGTAGGGTCAATTTTATACAGATCCACATACAAGTAGGCAGAAGCATTTTTGTTCTTGAGGAACTTAATTGAATCAAGTTTTATTGTTATATTTATATTTATATCCAGAGATGCAAGTTAAAGTAATTTTCAAAAGGGGACATTGTATGCGCGGTAGGGTCAATTATATCAAAAGGGTATTTATGGTCAATAGGTTAGAGAATAAAACAGTGAAAAAATTAGTCCAATACCTCTTAAAGTTAAACCGAACATTCGATTTGAATTCTGCAAATTTCGAAAAAAAACTAATTTTTTGTAATATTTTACAATATATGTCCTAATTCTTTACTGTTATAAATTTTAAACAAAATATTTACTGAATATTATTTCTCAAATAATACAAAATACGTCCCTGAAATTACATATAAATCGGGAAATCCTAAGGCGTCAAAAAGAGTTTTGTCTCCAAAACGTGACCTGGTCGAGATAGATGTATACTTCGATATTGATATTGTGATATTGATACTATGTGATAAATGTTGCATTTTACATATCACTGTTATAGAATCATAATTTACATATATTAAATATTTCAAAACGATATAAAACAGAAAAATTGGTTTAAAAATGTGAATGTTTTTAAAAATTTCCCAGGCCATTAACGTGTCTCAGATCACTTGATTAGGAAATGTGGACAAAATGTAACTTATTTGGAAAATATTCTAATAAATATGTTTTACTACATAAAATATATCTACATTTTCTTGAAATGAGGTCAAACTTAAAATGACAACAATAAAATATATTCCCAAAATTCAATAAATCAGCATTATTAAAGCTCTATATAATTTAAAAAAAATAAGGGTTAATTTTGTTGTTGTTATTTTAAATATGGGACCATATATTATAAATTCCTGTAATTTTTGAAAATACAGCAAAAAAATAATTATTATTTCGACATGTTTTAATGAGAATTTCCAAATATTGCTAAATATTTTGTTCAAAATGTTTAGCAGTAAATGACATATTTTCCAAAATATTATAAAAAATAGTTTTGCGCGAAATTTGCAGATTTCAAATCGCAGGTACAGCTTAACTATAAGAGGTATTGACCTAATATTTACCCTGTTTATTGCCTAATCTTTTGATCAAAAATACCCTGGTGAATTTTAAAAATTTTAAAATTTGTTTAAGAAAGATTTAAAAAATTTGTTAAACAGAGATTTAAAAAAAGCGAAAATGAAGTTTTGAAACTGCCATGTAAAAAAATAATTTTTTAAGTTAAATTTTTTCTACATTTCCTTATCAAGTGATCAGAGACATGTTAATGGTCTGGGAAATTTTTAATTAAATTCACATTTTTCAACCAATTTTTCTGTTTACATCTAAACATTATGATTCTTTAACAATAAAATATAAAATATTTACTTAATAGTGTACATCGTTACTGTCAAATTTTGAAACATTCATGGCAAATCATTGTTGCCACTTGAGAACCCATTATGTAATAGCATGAACAATTTATGAATGAATTAACAATACATCCAAAATATTGAATTCAATCCAATGAAGTTCACTATTTTAAATTGTTGATTTTTTTCCTTTGGCCCATTTGATGTTTACAAAATAATACTTTCAGATATTAGACAGCCGCATTATGAGGGCAAATGTGTTGTGTGAGTGTGGAAATACACCCGCGAACATTTACATTATCCAATTTATAAATGTGAGTACGAGTAAATATGTCTGTGTCTATGAATTTTGAATACCTTGGTGAATTCCGATAGACGGCAAGTACATACAAACATAATACAATAATAATCGCCTGTTAGACTGTCTGCTTGTGTAATCTGTTTCAAGTTACGATTACTAACTATTTACCTGCACTAACTCGTCTAACATTTATTTAACAACATAATTTGTACCATCAGTGTAACTACTATGTAAAGCTGTTTATTAAACGAGTAAGTTGAATTGAATTTTCATGTGTCGGGAAACTGTAATGTTAATGTTCAGAATATTAAGTACACTATAATAATTTTATGCAATAATGAAAAAAGTGTTTCATAGTTACTATGAATTATACATATGGGCAATTCCAAAAAAATTTTACCAAGAGAGAAAAAATCCAACTTTTAGACCTTTGAAGATAATTAAAAAAACTAGTTCTAACGGTAGATCTAAAATGTATAAACCTAAACCGTACCGCTTGCATATAAAGTTTACGCAGTAGTTTAACATTTTTTTAAAATAATTCTCGAACTATTGGAGATATCGTATCGAAAAAGTTCAAGCTGTAGTGCTTTTTTAATTTAATTACATAAAAAAGGCAACATAAAAAGGCAACAAATGTAATTATAAGCTACTACCCATTTCCCTACAATCACCGAGATACCAATTAACTTAAAAATAGTTATACAAAATCTGAATGTATTCAAAATACACATTGATGTCGAATTTTATCCAATAACTTTGTTTATTTTTGTGTGTTGAATTAATTTTCGAGAATGGTTCTTATATGGGAGCTGAGACCAATTATGGACCGGTGCGGAAAAAAATTGTACATCCACAAAATACAAATGCAAATAATTAAATATATGCGTTTAAGTAATATGGCAGCTATGACCAATTAAAACTGATACAAATCTACGTTTGTTATATGATTTCTGTTCACATTATATCAGTCACGAGCAAAACTGAAATTCTAATGCACGCGTGCATAGGCCAAGAAATTCTGCTGACGCTTTGTTGACACACCTACACTATAAGCTTGTGTGTATTAGTGTGTCTGTGTTTTACTAAAATGACCACTTGTTTGTTGCTTTGTTACGATCTCAGAGATCAAAATCAAATCAGTTGCTGTTCAGCTTTTGTAGAAGCAAGATCACGTTGCGGATTTTTTTATGCTTATGATTTTTTCTCTTTTATTACACCTAGCAAAATGTTTGATATAAATTGGGAAAATGATTTCCTTTTTATAGAAAACATGGACGGTGAGGCACAATGCGTCGAATTTTTAAAAACTTTATCCAATAAAGATACAAAACACCTTACTAATTGTCTTAAAAATCCCGACTTTCTATTAGATTTCGCATTTTTATGTGATATTACCGAGATATTAAATGACCTTAATTTATGCCTGCAAGGTAAAAATATAAAAATATTTCATTTGAATAGAATTATTCACCAATTTAGTACAAAATTAGATCTCTTAATAAATCAATTAAAAAGTAATAGTATATCAAATCTTAAGAAAACTTCATCAATATTCATAGTATTTAATTTTAATACGTTTGATTGTATTCAGAAATACGCCAAAATAGTTGAGTCTATAAAAAAGAATTACAATGACAGATTTCAAGACCTAAAATTTATAAAAAAAAACAATAGAAATACATGATAATCCCCTTAGATGTGAAATAGAAGAGCAAGATGCTTTTCTTCACGAAGAATTGCATAAAATGCGTAATGATTTTGAAGTTCCTATGGAATCTGGGGAAAAATTTTGGCAAAAGATAGATGATACAAAATATTTCAATTTAAAAAACGAAATATATAAGCTATATTCCATGTTTGGCAGCACATATAACTGTGAGGTGGCATTCTCAAGTATGAAACTGATTTTAAGTAAATTGCGGAATAGGTTAACTGATCAACACATTGGTGTCTTATTGCGTATTAAGGAATATAAAGGAAACATTGATTTTGATAGATTATTTGAACTTTAAATTAAGTTCAGTTAATATCTCGGTAATATCCCTTAAAAGTTCGAAATCGAATAAAAAGTCGTGATTTTCTTAATGATATTTCAGTAGTTTTATTTAATACTACTTTTTAAAAATACTACTACTTTTCTTAAATGAAAAACTCTTTTCCTTTATTCCATTTTTGTTTAAAATGCCCAAAAGTTCATGAGTTTTTCTCGTCGTAAAAAGTATTTGCAATAGAAAACAAATTTCAAAACTTTTCTCAGTGTACCACCATTTTGTTATAACGTGCAGTCATCTCTCTGCTGCTTAACGCACACAAATATATACATGGTGGTATGTGTTTGCCCATGACTGCATTATATATTATAAAATTTTAAGTTTATACCGATATATTTGAGGAAGTTATTAAAGATATATCCAATATATTTTCAGAAAAATATACCTTTGTATGAGGGCTATGAGAATTATTATGAGTTTAAACATAATTCACTGAGAGAAAAAACGAATTTTCTTTGATAGTTTCTGAGAAAACTCCTCAGGAAATAGAAAAAAGCGTAGTTTTTTATAGGTAGTGAAATTTTTACTCATAGCTTGGTAATGACTTGTAATTGTAATCACTTACCTATTAACACACTTTTCAATAACTATATTTCTTTCTTAATACATATAAATACTTTTATAACGTCCTTTAAATAATGTGTTATATATTTTCAAATTAATTAGTCAGCTTCTGCGTCAAGATATAGGAGTTTATACTTAATGATATTGTTGAGATTAATTTTAGCATTTTATCTCCTTACCAGGTAATGAAAGTTTTTGCTGGAAAACTACTTATCCAGACAGGCGAAAATATTTAAAGAATTATAAAGTAAACTTTTTGTATGAAACTGATTTAACGAGACTTTTAATTATGATTACCCATAAAATTGTACTTTAATTTAAACTACTTTTTTCATAAACGACTTAAATGTTGAACATTCCAGCAAAAAAAGATCTTCCAAAGAAGAGAACAAAAGTAGAATTTACTCTATGGAAGTACTAAAGAAGACCTGAAGAAGTGATGATTTTAACACGAAATCTGAAGTTATTCTTATGAAGTAATTTTATGTTATGTTAATTTTTTAGGAATACAACTAATTTGACTTTAATAATATTAATAAAAATAAATAAATTACACACATTTATCAACCAACTTCAAAAATAAAAATCTAGTAAATTTCTTACTAGATTTTAAAGTGGAAGCTAAGGCTTTTATAATGACATATGTATACGATGTTTATGTGTGCATTTCATCAGCTACTTATCATGTTTTATACCCACCATCAAAAAAGATGAGGGTGTATTGTATGTGTCCTTCCGTTTGTAACTTATCGATATATCTTTATAAGATTTTTAAACGCCCTGCCTATCATCTGAAAACACGATAGGACGAACTAGAGAGTGGAAATTTTTAACAAATACTTTTTGTTTGGTAATGAAAATGGGCAATATATGTCTACGATTTAACCTAGCACCCATATAAGGTTCTCTTCAGGAAATTACTATAAAGCATATCATTATAGAAACTAAATTCTACATAAACACTTTACAATTCGTAAACAACCTTCTCACATTATATCAGTTTGCCTTGCTTTAGGTATTACCTGTTTCATTAATTGCAAGTATTTAAAAAATCCATATAATTACTTCTAAACTTTTAACAATGCAAAATTTAACTTATTATAAATAACAAAAAGCAGTAAAAGATTTGTTTCAATAATAACAGATCTTTTGATTTGATATTCGTTTTACAAAAAAATTAATGTAATTCTTTGTTCAGTATTATTATAAAACATGGGTAAAGAGTAACATTGAAATTTTATTCGATATTAGATTAATCGACAAAAATTGTTCTAATTATTCTTTATTCTAAATCGGAAATTTTTTATTCGTTGTAAGAAAAATTTTTCCTCGATTAATCGAATAATTTGTATTCGAATGACAACCCTACTTGCTGGATATCTTTGAATTGAAAATTCGTTAATCGGTGATTAATTCAATTACAGACATTTTACAAAAATAATATTAAAATTCTCATCAAAAATTATATTAAACAATTGCTTTTACTGAGTTGTATTTAAAAAAAGTTGAACGCGTTTAACTTAAATATGTTCTCAAGTTTGTTGTTTTCGATGATAACAAACATATATATTTAGTTGTTAAACATATAATTTCATATATATATGTGTTTCTAATTTAAATTTGCGGTCATAAACATATATTTTTTTCAATTCAATTTTTTTTTTCAATTTTGTTCAATTATTCCAACAAATGTTAATTTTTACCATATTTTTATTAATAAAGTTATTGTGTACGGAATGTCATTAATTAGCAAATATTCTATCTTTCAATGCAAACGAATATAAAAAAATAATAAATTAATAATAGTTTACAATAAAATTATAATATGTACATTGTACAGTGTACATATACAAATATGCTAAAAATAAAATATAAAGAAAAATTTAGCAACTGAATAAAACACACAATACATACATATTTATATGCAATAAAATAAAATATTATTTTCTACGATTTAATTAAGTTACGTTGGTATTGAATACCACCAACTACTAAAGTATAGTTACCATCATGACACTTAGTCGATGTGAGGGATTGACAGAGGCAACAACCAGTCAGGTAGTTATTTATTCATTCATTCATTTCATCGACTCACTCAGCAAGGCATTAGACAAATAAAACATCATCAGATACAAGTTCTTCTGCCTCTATATAGCAAATAACCAACCAATCAACCACCACATTAAATGTATTTAACGTTTCACCACTTTTTGCTAATAATGAGCAAATATTTGCCAGTAATGTGATGTAAGGTTATCAGCAGGCACTATAATCACACAGGCTTCAGGTTACCGCCACACACCATGAATGGACATGAGTAAGAAGAGAGTAGAGCTGTAAGAGCTCAAATGAAATTTATTCCGATTGTGACGAGATAATAAACGAAAGAAACATATTGGTAAAATAATAAAATCATTTTTGCTTAAAGCACATTATGCTCACCAGCTCAAATAGCGTACTTTGTCTATCCGACTACAGTTCAGAGTTGCCAAAGTGTTATTAAAAATATAGTTATCAGTTGTTATATGTTCGATCATATCGTCCCTGTTTTGCCCACCGGAGCATGTTACCTTGGTGAATTCTGAGCTGCTAGCAATACCTCTAGTATACCGGTATTATAAGCTGGTGATGTCAAATGTATCCTCGGCTTCGCCTTGGAATGATTTAGCATGGGGTGGAAAGTTGCCCGCAGGACTTGTCCTGGATGGTCAGTTGGTTGATGTTCCTTCGAAATCCTTGTAGTGGCTGTGGGTTAATATCTAAAATCGCAGGAAGGGAAAGTTGGTTTGGTTTAAATCATGGTAATCTTTCACCATGATCATATAAAGATAAGCACGGTAGATCGGTACAAACAACAGGGTAGGATGTGGAATAATCATTAAAACGATGTGTTGACTGTTGGATATGATGTATCTGATGGAAGAGATAAAACTGTCGGAATATATGGAAGTATCGAAAGAGATGGAAGTGTCGGATGAGACGAAAACGTTGAAAAAGTAGATAATTAAAGAAGGTTAGATGGATTGGATTTTGGCTGCATACTTAAGTAAGATTGATGGTTTGGTGATAAAGTTTATTCTTTGTTTTATCGGCCGAAGCAACAGAGCATCATGAAGTGGTTGTGTGACTAATGGTTGTTAATACTTCCTGTACGGATCGTTAGAGGATGGGGACACTACGGCGTCGCTCATGACTGTGTATATACATACCTATTGGTCTATCTCGGTTTGGACCTGAGATTACAGATTCTATGGGTGCGATGTTGGGGTCTTCGTTGACCCTTCTCTTTCGATTCGTCTGGTACTTTTCAGCCTATAGGGTAGCTTGCTACCTATCTTTCCACAACGTGATCACTTGGTAAGATATTAGATAGCTCGAGCTCTTTAACGATGTGCTTGAACATGGATCAGACATTCCATAAACAAAGATTGCCACCTGAGTTCTTCATAGAAAAATTCAGTGGGGCATGGTAGACCGTGCCCCTAAATTAAATTTCACATTAATGAGGGTAATAGTGTACTAACATTTATTCAGATGTAGAACTAATTGTAATTAGGTCCAGTAAAAATTAATATTGAGTTTCGGTTATGGACCACTATTAGGTGAACGATTTGTGTACTTACAAACATATTCCTGTCGACTACTTTTCCGACATCAGTATTTATAATGATCAATATTAGGTCAGTTTAAAAACATTTTATCAGAATGATCTACCGATCCGGAAAAAATATGATTGAATAATTTTATCTTATCCTGATAACTTTGTAATTCAATGAAATTTATGCGTTAAAGTGATTTTCAGAAGTGAATCGCATATGGGAGCTATGACCAATAATGGACCGATCCTGAAAAACATCGACTTTGAATTTTATCTCAATAATTTAATAATTCAATGAAATATATGCTTTTAAGCGAATTTCGGAAGTGGACCTTATATGGGATCTATAACCAACTATGGCCCTATCCGAAAACATTTTTTTAGGCTTATTTATATATAGACAAAATGTTTTTGTGTCGAATTTAATCCAAATAGCTTAATTAATCAATGAAATATGTGCGTTTAAGTGATTTTCGGAAGTGGACCTTATATGCCAGCAATGATCAATACTGGACCGATCTAGAAAAAGATGAGTAAAATGATTAATGTATACATAAAACATATAATGATCAATTTATAATTCAATGAATGAATGAATAATTTATGTGGACCTTATATGAAAGCTATGACCAATTGTGGAACGATACAAATCCTCTTTGATAGTGTGATTTTTTTTTTTTGTATTATATTGACATGTACAAAATTTTGTATTTATATTTTATATAGATTATATAATTTCCGGATATATGTACCTTTATATGGGGGCTATAGAAACTTTTAAATCAATAGTCATGATTTTCTACATACTTGATCCCTGATAGAAAAAAAATAATGTGTGACAAAATTCATCGAATTATCTTTTGTAGTTTCTGAGAAAAGAGCTGAAGAATTAAGAAAATACATCATTTTTTTCGAGGTAGTCCGAAATTTTTACTCATAACTTTTTACGTAGTGAGCCAATTTTGCCGATTTTCAATACCAAACTGCTTAGGATAACAGAAAATATTTTCTGTGAATTTTGTTGATCTCCTTGGCTTAGTTTTAACGTTCAGATATTCAGATATTTTTCAAAATACGTATTAATTGTATTAATAAATGAATCCGAATTCTAAAGCATCACCATATATCTAAAAAATAGCTAAATTAAAGTGTTTTTTGTTATTCGGGAAACATTGTTAAAATCCATATAGTATGTGAACTCTTTTTTACAATTTCGAAGTTCAAAATTCAAATTAATTTTAAATTTTTCTTGAATTTTAAGAAAATTTTAGAACTAAAATATTTCGTACAATTTCGTATATATTACGAAAGAATTTCGTGGTGCGAAACAACGAACGATTGGTACAATGTACGACATTTTTCGTATATATTAGGCATGGATTTTTTTCAGTGTATGTAATAGATTGGAATTGTCTTTGTAAAACTAACAATTATGGAAAATATGGCAACACTTTTTTGACGAATTACTGGTCATAAAGAACTCAATTGCAAAGGGATGACTATGATGGCACATGTTGTATAATATATCTCATCAAATAAATTATGAATAAATTTTAAATGCAAATAAGTCTGGGAAATCAGAAGACAAATGCCACTTACTCAATCGTAGCCAAAAATGTTTATATACATATATTCCAATCTACATATACAGAAACATTCTCATAAAACACACGTAAGTTTGGAGTATCATGGTAATTATAGATGACTTTAACAAAATGAATTTCCCACTAGTCTGAAAGACTAAGATTTAAAGGCTCAAGCCTACAGTGTGCCCAAAAATGAAATGGTCACGTGTCATGCTGTATTGTATAAAAGCTTTGTGATTGTGAATTATGATCTACACTCACAAATATACACATGTACACGCTCCCTAATGTTCACAGACTCATCGAAAGTCTTCCTGTTGTACATGTATTTACAATACCATGTGAGCAGTTGTGTCAGTAATAGTAGAATCTGGATGTCATAGAAACAGCAACCGTCAGCACAGGAAGTGCCAATAAGAACTTGTCAATATTGACTGATTATCTACGGGCACTTGCAACAGACGACAACAAAGAGTGTAGTAGAAGCAATAAATACAAAAACATTATTACAACTAGAAACAAAATCAAAAAAGGCGTTCGTTCTATTCTAACCAGAAGTGTGTCGTGTTGCAACGTTGTAACTAAACTATAGATTTAAAAATACTGAAGATTTAAAAATACTGAAGAAGCATTTGCAGAAGTAGCATTTTAAGCTAAAGTAGCATCAGCAGTTAAATAATCAACCCCTAATGAAATCGGAAGAATAAACATTACAACCGCTGTGATTTTGAGATGTTGTATTGATGTTGACAGGAAAACTACTATAAATTTTTCAATTCGAAACATGCGGCAAAATAAAATGTCAATAGTAATAATAATAATAACGATGATGAAGACGATGATATCTGAACATCCGTTTTTTCATAAATCTTTATCAAATTTATTGTTTTGTGTTTCATTGTAGTTTTCATTTTTGAACATCATTTATTTTTCCAATATTGTTTTAACGTATTTGCGGAAATTGTATTGTTAATTTACATTTTAGTGTCAATTTAGATTTGTGTATGAAAATAACTTGTGGGAATGGGATTTTTTTTTAAAGAAACCTATAATTACGTTTACCCGTTATATGAATACCCACATACCCGGGTATGGATTTAATTTTTGAAGTGTTATATCGTATCGAAATTTGGACTATGCTTTCGGAGTAATGTTTTCTATACATTAGTTACATATATGACCGAATTTCTATTTTTACCTCGTGTATCAATACCCAACATACCTGGGTTTGTACACAAATTATATGTCATTTATCGGACAATAATTAAGTTTCATTATGAAAAAAATTTAGTTCCAAACAAAAAGGCATCTGTCTTTTTTTCATAAATTTGAATGTGATATATTTGTGGAACCTGTAACATTAACAAATATGGGCCGATTTTGATGAAATATTTTTTTTATTGTAAATGACTTAGAAGGTAAAGTAAAATTATGCTGATTATAATAATTTTATTCTCATACAAACAAAAATATTTAAGTTTAAACTTAAAAATTTTTATTTTTAACTATGACTGGTTTTATACACCTTAATAAATAATTGTTCAATTCACAATCAAGTTGTATATTGTATCTACTAAAGTGTAGTGACAGTGATTGTTAACAAATTTTTGTAGCAAGTCATAAGCTTATGTTTAAAAAAAATAAAACAATCAAAACAAACAATGTTAAATGTAAAAAAAAAAAAACAAACCAATAAAAAATAAACCAAATTAATTTCTTTTTATTTAAAATTCTATTATTTTCATTATTCCACATTTTAAACTAATAAATAAACAGTTTTTAATAAAATTTTATTTTTGTTTTGGTAAACAGCTGTTCGTTTGTAATTTCTGTGTTTCCACATTATCGTTTTTTATGCCAAAATCGATTGAATTTTTATTTATATGCTGAAATAAACAATTGACAACACTGAAATTTCTTACGACATTCGAAAAACACATGAAAAATTGTCGTAAGAGTTGTATAGAACTTTTGCATAGAAAATACCAACAACATTCTTATGACTATTGCAGCTGCTGACATACAACGCATACAACGCACAGTGGTATAGGACAAAAAAAGAGGGAAATAATTCGGTAACTTCTAAACGGTTAATTCGATTTGAATGAAATTTGGTATGCACAAAAAGGAGGTGTTGTCGAGTTTTGGTTTTGAATTTGGACCTTATAGGCCAACCAGGGGCCCGGCGGGGGGTCCTCAAATTTGGACACCTCGGCTATGTTAAATTTTTAAAACGATCCTATTTCTTCATTTGAGTTCCGATTTAAAAAAAATTTCGTATATAGAATCTCCTCATCGAGCACTATAAAAAATATCGTCGTAGCAGTAAATTATCTCTTATAGTCTAGGATATATTTGCATTTGAAAATTAAAATTTTTATATTTTTACCGTCCTTACTTTAGTTTTTTGATAATAGCGGGTCCAAATATTCCCGATTTTCGCCATTTTTTCTTTTATTCGGTTAACAACAAGTTTATATATCATTATTTTACAAATGGGGGCTAGGGTCAAATAAGGGCCGATCCTTACGAAAATCTGCAGTGTCATTTATACTTATGAAAAACTTGTTTATGCCAATTTTTAGAGAGATAATAGAATATTTGACGTAATTATGGCATAAAAAGTTCAAATCGGGAGGTATGATTGTATGGGGGCTAGGTGAAATAATGGACCGATTTTAACCATTTTCAATAGGCTTCGTCCCTGTGCCAAAAAACATGCTTGGTCCAAATTTCATCAATTTATCTTGAAAATTGCGGCCTGTACCTTGCGCAAAAGGTTTACATGGACAGCCAGCCAGCCGGCTGGCTCAGAAAATGATTCTTAATCAATCGGTATACTTTAAGGTGGGTATTGGACCAATATTTTTCTATGTTACAAACATCAGCACAAACGTATAATACCCTCCCCACTATAGTGGTGTAGGGTATAAAAAATATAAATTTAGTTCACCGCATAGCTGTTTTGAGAGTCACACACAAATACTGACTTCTTTCCTGTTTGTCTAAAAATATACATTTGCTAAAATGTGATAAAAAAAATTAAACAAATTGAGTCAAAGTAACTTTTTTATTTTGGTTTGTATGTTTTGTTTTTTTTTTTAAGAAAAAACATGGTTCGGCATGGTTAGGACAACAATTCTATATTTCTTGTAACAATATTTTGTTGTCATATCCAAACAATTGTTATTTTTACTGAATTTCATCAATATTTTAGTTACTGAAAACATTTAAATGTTTATGACAATTATAAATTTGAGAATGATTCTCTAAAAAATAATTATTTTTACAACAAATAAATAATGATAATTATGTAAACATATTATATTATTTAGAACCATTTAAACTATCAAATAACCATTAATTGGTAGGATTTTAAACTTTTATCCATATAAAGTTTAAAATATAAGTAAATACTATAAAAAATATTTTGGTATCGCTATTTTTATATCAGTTGTATGGTTTATCCGTACTAGATCGGATTAAATAAAGTGTTAAAATAATTGTGAAAAGTAAATAATATCTATAAATATAATAGGAAACAATATAAATTTCAATAGAAATATAAAATACATAATATAGGCTATATAAAAAATTAATAATTAAAAAAAATTAAATTGTGTTATATTGGCATGAAAGTGTGGATAGGAATACCAGTGCTTTGAAGTTTTGTTTTTGTTTAAAAGAAAATTAACAAATAATTACTTTTTACACCAAGCACATATGTAACCATAATGTGGTTACTTGAAGACATGTGATTACTTGAAGCCATTATATGATTACATGAAACCATAATGTGGTTGCTTGAAACTACAATAAGATGCTACAGCATCACATTATGATTAATAAAACTATATTATAATGAAATATTCAAACTATATTTAATCATAATATGATATATTATTATACGAATAATTTTCATAATATGTTTTAACTTTAACCATAATTCTAACCGTAATATATTTCTCTTAGATTATGATTACTACAACTATATTTTTCTCTGCGTGTAGATACATACACATAAAAAACAAAAATTTCTGCAAGAATTTTTTGCTTGATATGTCGTTTTTAAAGTTTTTCGCTGGTGCAAAATTTTTAAGAAACCTGATAATAATAAAATATTTTAAAATTTTGTTAGAGTTTTATTAATAGCCTTCAGATTTTTGATTTTGTAATTTCTAAAATATAATTTTTCGAACCTATAAAGTACATGTATATATGACAGTTAGCCATATTAGTTTGTCTGCCCATTTGTATGTTAAAAACTGATCCGACATCTGGCGAGATATCAATTAAGATTTTTGATTTCTTCGAACTGTGATATTTATAATTTTTATTGAATATTCTTTAGGCTTGAGTTTAATTCGCACTTGGGGATAAGTTATTTTTCAAAATTGTAATGATATTTTTTATTATACGAATATTGAACATTTAATTTTACTCAACCCTGAAAAATAATTTTAATTGATTTTCAAAATTTCCAGTTCTCAATCATGTTAAATCATGTAATTAAAATTCATATTTTTACCACTAGGAGATAAATAAATCAATTTCCATTTTATATTATATTAACCTCTACTATTTGAATTTGGTTTAATTTTTCAAATCATTTGATTTGCTTAGAAGTTATTTCAAAAATAGCGTTAAACATTCGAAGACACTTGTTCAAAACGATCTTTTTATAAACATTATACATCTAAGACCTTCACCTTCGTGAGAAGGTGAAGGGTATAAAAATAATGTGGCAATTCTGATATGAACCTCTGTTCATATACTCTGAACATATCTGGACAAGGAAGGAAAATTCAATGGTAACATTTGTATATGATACCTTTCATCCATCATCATACAACTTAGCACACATCTCATTCATACGACACATTCATAAGAGAAAAACATAGGACACATTTATTATAGGTAGACGGGTAGACGTACCATATCTTAACTTAGTCCCACAGTCACTCCTCTACGGGGCATCTGTTGTTTCGGCAATTTGTATGTGTGTATGTTGAAATCAGTTTTCAGAAGACCCCAGATATCTGGAATATCCGAACTTTCAATAATTCCATTGAAAACACGATCGAATAGAACACTATTTAAAATCAGTCCAATCGGTCCATAAATATCGAAGTTATGAGTAAAAATCTGAGATCACCTCTAAAAATTTCATTAACAATTGATATTTTTTATTTATGCTCAAACAGTAAATTAAATTTTGTTATTGTACTCTTGTTTATAAAAAGAAGGTAGAACGAGAGCAGCAGAGCAAGAGTAGCATAGCGAGAGCAGCACTAGTGTGTTGTTATGTTCAACGTTTTTAACTTAATTCCAATCGGGTTTTGTTGGTCAAATAGGCCGAAACATGGAAGGTATAAGGCTTCTTTGTTTTCGCAAAGATTTTCGAAATTCTATAAATCGCAAGGATTCGCTAAAAGTGTCAGTTTTGTTTTATTTAATGTCAAATTACAACATTTTCGATGTTAAAAATTCAAAAGAAGTTTAAAATTTTTATGAATTTTAAGGTAATACGGAGCATCATAATCAATCAAAAATTCTATTTTGACTTTTTCGTAACTTAGTGCCTTTTGGATTTCTTACGACGATATGTATATTCAAAACTACATAATAAACAAAGGCATCAATATCAATACATATTTGGCAAAGTTAAGAAATTTAAGAAAATTATTGAATTAAAACATAAACTCAATGTTCAAAAATTAAAAATATGAGACATTTCACACGTTTTTACCAAGAAGATAAGGATTTTTGAAGTGAAAATCATTTTAGTAGCTTAATTTTATAAAATTTGCGTAATTTTTTTAGCTTTTTTATAAATTTTCCCTTTTTTGTTCAAAACACAATTTACCCTTAACATACTTATATCACATTATAATAAGTTTTTTAAGAACAATTGGGTTCATTTATTGGCAAACCTTAGAATTATGAACCGATCATTAAATATTTTAAATGATTAACAGTCATAAAAAACTCATTCATGTCGAATTTCATCACGGTGCAAATACTTATTTGTAAGTCAACTATTATAGTTAAACTGATTTTCTTAAGATTCTATCAAAAATACATGGATAAAAGCAATCTCCAAATTTTACGAATTATTTATCTTGAAGAAAATTAAGTGGATTTGATTCAAACTTGGTAGACATATACGTAAATTCTTCTATATTAATTATAAAAACCTAACATGTTTCCACACCCCTTAATATATTACAAACTAGTATGGCTATACAGAATTTATTTGTTGGAAACAGAATCTACATAAAAATTGCAAAAAAAGCAGCCAGCACTTTTTATGTTAGGAATGCCAATCCCGAATTTTCAAAAGAAATGCCGGTATTTTTTAGGATTAATATATTCCGAAAACCGGGATTTTAAAAAATAAATCCCGGGATTTGCTTCAAAACAAATGTTTTTATTTTCTCTTTTGAGCTATATTTTTTTCAAACTACCATCCTATTTTAGTTTCGATTTATGCAAAACGAATATAAATTAAATGATTAATTTCGAAATGTTAGTCATAGACCCAAAAAGTATACATTTCTGTGCCTGTAAGTTGAAAAAACGAGATAATTTATATTTGAGCTGCAAATTTAGACGAAAATTGACACAAGAAAACTTAATATGACCTTCTCTGAAAACCACATTGATGACTATTTAAGTATCAATACATTACAATATATTGATAGTGCGTATTTCATTTTGCACAGCTGAATCCCCATTTATATTTCAATATAGGAAAATTTTTTGTATTGAAATTGGTTAACATCGTTCCATTATATCACCTAGACCCCATATTAGTGAACTTGCCGAATAGAGCTTTTAAGTTCATAATTATGTTTAATATATTCGTATCACGACAAAAATCTGCAAAACAAAGATGACCCTCATGAACTTTATAATTATAGGGCCTCATTTGACCCTAGCCTCTATAAAAAGTCCCTTCAAAATTTGGCTTAAGTATATATGAGGCAAGGTACAATTCAGCATAAATGCTTTATTATGAAAACTAAATCACATTTCTTATTTGTTATACCCTACACCACTATAATGGGGAGGGCATTATTTTTTTAATATAAAATATTTTACTAGTATTCCTTACAACATTCTAACAATAGGGTCTTATCGCAAATTATGTTAAAACAATCCTAAATCTTTGTGAAAAGATGTTTTTATACCCACCAAAAGATCGGGGTATATTGATTTTGTTATTCCGTTTGTAACATATCGAAATATTGATAATAGAACCACAAAAGTATATATTCTAGGTGTTTTTTTTTTAATTTTAAGACTATCAGTCATGTCTGTCTGTTGAAAGCACGATAGAGTCCGAACGGAAAGAGCTAGATGGTTGGTATTGAAATTTGGCAATATCGGTCCACGTTTTCAAATAGCCCCCCGAACAGCTTAAACAGTCTAAACTGTTTTAAAATTGCGAGTATAACGATGAAATTCGAAATATAATTAAGCGGTCAATCAATTTCTTAAATTAATCTGATTTATTTTGTTCAACAGGAACAAAAATATTAATGTTTATAAGGGAGATAACCATTAACAATATATTAAAATATCAATTAAATTAATTTGACTTTACTAATTTACTCATTACATATCGCCATCTAGAACTCAAACGGCCCTATTTATTATTTTGATTTTTTTTTAGAAAAATCAAAAAAAACTATTTGACTGAAATAAATTTGACACTAAAATGACCCAAAATAATTTCGGATATTTATTAATTTTTACTCATATTACCATAGTTTTCGTTTATGTTTTCTATAGTTTTTCAGGAAGATATTGTGCACAAATTTACTTAGTTATACCCCTAATAGATAATACTTATTCAATTCTTTATTAAATAATAATTTTTCTAGTGTATTTTTATCGTCAAACGTTTTTTGTGGAAGGCGTTAGGAACAAATTCAAAATAAACGTTGTGTAGACTGGCGAGCGGGCGCTAAGAAAACACAAAAGGAAACTTACTTTAAAACAAAACAACAACAAGAAAAGATTTGTAAATTAAAAAAATATATGTATATCTACACATATGTATATTGTTATTATTAAATATGTATGAATATGTAAAATATTTATTGCTGATAAGAAAACCGAAAACATGAGTTCAAGAGAAGTTTTTAGAACCACAATATTTATCACAAGTATTTCGAATAAAGTTATCCAAGCGTAAACATTAACGGATGGAAGAAAAATAGTTATTAAAAATAATACAAAAAATATAAATAATCATTAACATAATTTATTAAAAAAATAACAATGATATTCACCGATAAATTCCAAAGATTCCAAATAAGATTATCACTCTTAATGTTTATATTGTTTCTTGTCATCAATAATACCGAAGCGGGTAGGGACCGAGATCGAGGTCCACGATGCGAGAAGCCAGATTATATTGCAAATGGTAGCTATCGCATAAGACGCGATAGAGTAATGAGAATTACTTGTAATAGCGGGTTTCACTTACAGGGACCTAAAACAATTGACTGTGTACGTGGGAAATGGGAGGGAGAAAAACCTGTTTGTGCAAGTACGTATTTCATTGAATGATCGATCCATGATTCATTTAACTCCATACTAACAACATTTTACATGAAAAATATATTTCATGGTTTTACTTTTTTCTCCTCCGTCTTTATGGACTTTTAGAAAAAGGGTGTTCAAAAGACTTGGAACAACCTGAAAATGGTCGTATACAAATCGATAATGAGGTTAAAGCGATCTTGTACTGTTCGGATAATTACAATTTAGCTGGAAATCGGCACTCTTATTGTAATGGCACTCACTGGGATCGACCTATTGGAAACTGTCGTGGTATGAATAGAAATTAAATAAATCATTTTAGAAGATTTTGTTAAAATATATACATACAAAATTTGTGTGTATGTATTATAACTATATACCTATTATATATATTATGTACGTATTTGAATTTTCTATACAAATTTCAAAATTCTTTTTAAGAACGCAAAAATGTCGTTCAACATGAATGTGATTTTGAAACTGATGATATTTGTGGTTGGACATACGAGCCGCGCGAAGGACTAGAATGGAAGCGAGTTATGGCGGCAAATGTCTTTACCACTTTTAAAACTGGACCGCGCCATGATCATACCACATTAACCGCAAATGGTGGTCATTATATGCTAATGGAGAGTCTCACAAGACTTAACGATGACGTCACCCTCACTTCACCCATATACGATCAAGGTTTGAGTTTAAAAACAGCATGTTGTTTTCAATTTTATTACTTCATGTATGGCGCTGGTGTCGGAGATCTGTTTGTTATCGTGAAGCCGGTATCGTTGACTTTGGACGACTTGTTAAAAAAACATAAAGAGTATGAATTTATTGTTTTCCTGATAAAATGTTAAAAGTGTAATATTTTTAAATACTTAATAATTGTGTTTTTAGATTAATTAAGTTTCAAAAATATGGTAATCAAAATAACATTTGGAATGAAGCACATTTTAACATAGAAGAATTAAAGGAAGACTTTCAGATATTGTTTGTGGCCAAGTCAGGTCGCGGACAATTGAGTGATATAGCTATAGATGATGTTAAACTCTTAACTGGCGATGATTGTAGAGCTCTGGACAACAAAGAGGAGGAAGAACAATCTAATGAGGAGTACGATTCTACAACATGTAAATAAGATAAATCTTAGCTAATTATTTATATGATGTTCTAATGATTCTATTTTACAGACGAATCGATATTTGAAATGCAGTCATGTGCAGGACGGTGTTTTGATTCACCAGGAGCTGGAATTATTCGTACCTCTGGCCATCTTAAAGGGTTGTGTAATTGTGATACTGATTGCGAAGATAACGAAACATGTTGTCCAGATTTTCGCACAATATGTTTAAGTGGTAAGTATTTTTGTTTATAGTGCATTAATTATATAGTCTAATTGTTTTTTTTTTTTCATTTTAAAGAGTTATTTGCGCAATCGACAGTTTATTCTATAGTAGATGAGACAACCCAGAAAAATGAAGCAGTGATCAGTAGTAATACTACTGCTGCACAAACTACGTCTACAAGTACTACAAAAAAACTAACTACAGCAACTACTCCTTCCACTACAATTAACACTACACCAACTACAATTAAAACAACACCAACTCCAGTAAAAACCACGCTAACTACACTGAAAACTACTTTAATCACTACAAAAACTACCCCTACTACAGTTACTACTACAACAACTTCTACCACACCAAAGCCTAAAATTATTGTGACAACAAAAACTACTCCAAAAACTACAACGAAAACAACGCCAAAACCAACACCGTCAACAACAACAACTACTTCACGTAAAATTACCACCAAAACTACAGCTAAAGCAACAGCGACAACTACTACCACCACAACACCAGCTCCCACAACAACACAACCTAAAACTATCACACCTAAAATCTCTAAAGGTAATTTCTTAAAATCAATAGCATTTTTCAAAAAACAAAAAGAATCAATCCAAATTTTTAATTTATTTAGATGCGACTTCTACCAAAAAAACAATTCCTTCATCAAAGCCCGTTGAATACGTTATAAATGACAAATCCAAATCCGAAAATACACACAACGGCTCCAGTCTACTGCTGTGTGTATTTGTGATACTAGCAGTCATTATTTTAGCCGGTGCTATATATCGACGTTTTGGTGACAAAGCTGTAGCCTGGTACATGATCCACTTTAAGCAAGGCAATCGCAACGACGAGGACTCGTCGTCAGTATCAACGAGTTTTAAGCGGACAGAAGCGAATTGTAGTGATATTGGCAAAAACTCAAAGGGCAACTGGCATGTTAAATCGAAAAAATCAAGTACAAAATATAATATGAAAACTCCATTGGTAAATGATGATGACGAAGATGATGATGATAATTGTGTAAATGGAAATATTGCTTTAAAAAATAATATTTATACAGAATTATAAAAATATATACATATTTATTTTAAGTACCTTTCTTTATTAAGTGATTTTTATTTACATCAAATATTGGCATAAATATATATTGGTATATATACTACTATTCATAAATATAAAAATTAAAACAATTTCAACTCTTTGAAACCACTTAAATACAATTTTTGAACATTTAAAATTAGTCTTAAAAAATGTTCATTCTTTTTGAAATCAAAAGTATTGGAGAAAATGTTGGTTAAAGTTCAATAAAAAAACTGTAAAAACTAATTTCAATCGGTTGCGAAACGTTATCGATTACCTTTATCGAAAAAAAAATTCGCTTCAAAGACATATTATATATAACATTTGGGTTCGGCATGAAAGATTTGTACTTGTTTAACACAGGACAACAAAATTTTAAAAATCGAAAACAAGAGACCTATATATATATAAATATATATATATATATTATATAATATAATATATATATATATATATATATATATATATATAATATATATATATATTATATATATATATTTTATATATAATATATATATATATATATATTTATATATATATATATATATATATATATATATATTATATATAATATATATATAATATATATATATATAATATATATATATATATATATAATATATATATATATATATATATACGTACTCTACTTTGCATACAAAAACAAATATTTTCTGAAAGAGGTAGGATCCGGATTGAATGAGAATCCATAAAAAGGGGATTTTTTTAACCTTTTTCGCTCTTCAAATGGTGAATTTTTTTATAATATTGAACTTGTAAACAAGAAATTAAGAGTCCGGAGTAAGAGAAAAGAAAAACGTTGCAACACATGTAGTAGGGGAAATCATATTTAGGAAAGTAGAAATAAAAAATGCGTATAACTTTTACGTTAATCATTTAAAAATGTGTGCACTAACGACATTTTTATAAAAACGCTCCAGCTCATAAACGGACCACACTAAACCCAACAAGTTCTTGTTAAATTTTATCTTAATACCATGATTTATTGGCATTAAACATCTTTTGCAGTTGTTTACGTTGAATTTTTACAAACAAATGACACAGGAAGACATCTTCTTTAGAACGTTACTGCCGTTCGAAAATTCTTATAATTTTCTTACTTGGACATGTTTGACACCGATATGTTTATCCGAGAAATGTGAGAACTGTGAATAATCTTACCGGACAGATACTTAAGATGTTGGCTCCAAAACAAAATATCAGCAGAACATCACTCATAAGAAACGTCTGCAATTGGACACAAGATGAAGTAATGAAATTATGTTTTTAGGGAGAATGGTCCGCACTACTTTCAAGCAATCTTGAAACCAGCTAGGTCCGTCCGCAATGACCTTTAAACATTTTTATTATTTCCTTTGTTATTAGAATTTTATTTTGATTAATTTTTAATTTAGTTTGAAAAATATTTTCCATTTTATATTTTTGAATTAAAAAAAAATAAAGTAAAAAGGAAACAAACAACTCGGATTTATAAAGTAAATATGGTAGCATATAAAATAATGAATTGCTTAAACGTCGGAAGTTTAATATGGTTACGAAAAGAGAGAACGGTTATACCTTTTTTTCTACTATGGTGGGAACCTATAAAAAGAGATTTTTTGGTACTTTTTGGTTCTTCAAAAGGTACTT
This sequence comes from Lucilia cuprina, assembly GCF_022045245.1. Classification (NCBI taxonomy): domain Eukaryota; kingdom Metazoa; phylum Arthropoda; class Insecta; order Diptera; family Calliphoridae; genus Lucilia; species Lucilia cuprina. The sequence continues at coordinate 37,439,988 of NC_060950.1, forward strand.
TTTAAATTTTCTTCTGTAAGAACCTATAAAAAGAGATTTTTCGGCACTTTTTCGTTCTTCAAAAGGTACTTTTTGAATTTTCTTCAATATTGAATCTAGAAGCATTGAGTAATAGAGGAATTACCAATATTTTAGGAATATAATTTATTTTTACAAAACATATAAAACCGTTCGCTAACCAAGTAGCGGGTTATATACTAGTAATGTAATAAATTTCATCAATAATTTGAATTTGTATCGCTTTTTCTCTTACGATCAAACATGAATAAATTTTGACAACTGTTTAAAATACATGTAACATATTTATATGTCAAGTAAAATGGAAGGTGGTCGTGTCTTTGGGATTACTTTCATAAAAATATTTATTTTTTGTAAATTTATCATTTCGATTTGCTTCAATTTTAACCACAATTTCAAATGTTATGTATATTTCTAAAATTCAACATATATGTGTATACACATATATGTTGAATTTAATTAAACCTAGCCATTTCAAGACCTTATATATGGTTTTATTACTGGTATTGACAAAAAATTCAGGGGTTGTTTACACTTATTCTTACACACACACATTAATTCTTATGCAACAAACGATAAACACGTGACTTGAGATGTGGCCGACAGCAGTATTCAATAGTTCAAACAAACACTAAAAAGATTTAAATAATGGGTTGTTACACAAAATATTTCCAGCAAATACTTATTGAATTCAAGATAGAATATACATTTGGCAATTGTTGCCATTACGACTACGAAGAAAATTCAGTTGTCTTAACATCGTTTGAAAATAAACACTTCAGTTCACATTTACTTGATGATTTGGTAAGGAAGCACATAATAAATGAATGATTCAAATGCGTTTTCACCCCAATTTAGCTTTACACTATGTTTCATCACCATTAGCACCATCTATATAGAATTTTCCTTTCTTTTAATAATGACATAATATAGTATTTGAATAGATTAAGTAAAATGATTTAAGTCTGTATTTTTAATACATTTATTCATAAGTACCAATTGCAAACTGATATTTATAAAGAAAAATGTTCTCAAATTTAATCCTTTTTTAATGATTTTTCAATTGATCTCAAATTATTACAGCAAAAACTAATGATTATATCCATGAGAAAACTGATAATATTTTTAAAATTCGGACGCTGTTGTAATCCTATTGAAACTGGTTGAAATCCAATATTTCCGCTGAAATCTGTACGTCTTATAAATATAATTTAAAATTACATAAAATTTCACAATATGGACTTTGATATGCAGATTGAATTTAATATAAAACTTGACATAAATAAGTTCTATATTACTTAATTGTAAATAATAATATAATAATACATATTTGAGAACTGCAATGTTTATAATAATACAATATCCTGCAAAAAATAAATTAATGAAGTATCTCCATAAGCCTTTGTGGAAGTGGTGTTAAATGACATCGAAGATATTATATACATATGTTTTAATAAACATTTTAATGAGTTAATAAAAAAGTTTATGTTATATGTGCGTAACTCTGTTATACATATTAAATATGTATGTCAAACTGATTTTAGCTGATTTATGATATTATTAAATCCCTACATCTGAATCATTTCCAAAAAATAACATAACATCCTGATCATGACTTTAGAAGTATTGAATTTGTAATCATAAAATAAGGTCATTAATGACATAACAAGCCTGTTCATTACTTCTACAGGTCTTTTTCGGTACTTTCATAGAGTAAATTCTATCAGATTGCTCATTTTTTGACTAATTTTCCTAAGGTATCCGTATAAAGGATATTTCAGAAAATTATTTTTTCAACAATAAATGGCTTAAATGCTTTATTATGGTCGGCCTCGTCCGACTATAATTTCTCACTTGTTTTTATACCCACTATCAAAAAAGATGGAGTGGTATATTGATATAGTCACTCCTTTTGTAGCACATCATAGACCCTCAAAAGTCTGGGTCCTTAATAAATTTTAAGACGATCTATCCATGTCTGTCCGTCTGTCTGTTGAAAGCACGATAGAGTCCGGACGGTAAGAGCTAGACAGTTGAAATCGGTCCATAATTGATCCTACCCCCTATATAAGGTTCCCTCAAAAAATGACTTGTTAGAATGTACGAATGTAGCGCTAAAATTCGACAGTAAGTTTTTTATGAGCACAAATCTCTCCACCGTGTTTTATGAGAATCGGTCCATAATTAACCCTTCCTCCATATAAGGCCCTCTTTAGAAAACTAATTTAATGCACATATCTGTGCGTTTATAGGAGAGAATTTTATTTATTTATTTATTTATTTATAAGATTTTATTCACAAATAGAAAAAAGTAAAACGATTAATAATTTTATATTTAATTCTTCTTTTTTCGTGTAGATATTTTTTGTTTATACCAGTTCTGCATGCGTAACAAATACTTGATTTGAAATGCATGACTTTTTGAATATATGAAGAATTCCCAATAACTTTGCAGTTTGTCCTTTGATATAAACGTTTTATACCACTTTGGAGAGATAATTTTTTCTCTAAAATTAAGATTTTTTTTCAAAATGTTGTACAAATATAATAATAACTAGCATACCCTAGGTGCTTCGCTACCCTAACCTAAATTAAATATATATAAAATGTTGTTTACTTTTATAGAAAATTAAAGTTTAAACATTTTTTAATGTTTCAGTTTTATACGTTCAATATCACGTGATTAAATCGCATTCAGAAAGAAGGTTGTATTTTTAGTTACATTCATTTAGCCTCCAGATTATAGAAAACTTCGAAAGTACTATTTGAAAAAAGCACTATAAAAATACCTCTAATAGATTATGATTAATCACAAATTGTATGTTTATGTGATCAATATTATATACACACAGAAAAAAGATAGATTGGAAATCGGTTACCATGATAAATATTTAGTTAAATTAACTAAAATTGTATCGCTGTTATTAAAAATCTGTAAAATTAACTAATTTTCTATATTACTTACTAAAAAATAACATAATTATAATGGAATTGCGGTTTTAACAATTTTCATATCAATAATTTAAACTGAATTGTATCGGTTATTACATTTTTTATGATTTTTTATGAATTCAGTAAGAGGTAATAATAGTTGACGTATACAAAAATAAATAAAACAAAATGAATTTAGAATTAAAAAAAATCGAAAAACGTTTGAGGATTACTTTATGTGAAAAAATCAGATTATAATTTATTTTGTGTTATTTTTCCATTAGTGTTAATAATTTTGCAGCTGCGGAAAGGCGTGAAAGGTAGTACCTTATAGACATGTTGGACAGGATGAAGAATAAAATCCCTGGCACATAAACATAGCGTTTACCACCAAATTAACAAAACTAAAGGGCAAAAGTAGTATTTTTATTAAAATAAGTTTTGTATATATTATATAAATTTATATATTTTGTAAATATTTTCAATAAAATTAAATATATTTTAAAATACACAAAATCCATAAATTGGTTTTCAATAAATAATATTTCAGTTGCAAATACCAATAATTTCAATCCACATTACCGAACAATAAACAAAAATAGTTGTGTACACAATATATTCAGTAATAGTAACGGAATTTTTCAATAATTACAATCGAATTTTGGTATAGTTGTGAGAACCGGCTGAATTCGATTGCAAACAAATTCGGTTATCAAAACGAATCTGTTTTCTCTGTGTACAATTCAAAAATATAATTTTAATGAATGAAAAAGTACCAAAAGTACCTCTCAGTAGATTCTCATTCATTCAATATGGCAAAAATATCAAAAAGTACCATCGGAAAAACGAAAAAGTACAAAAATCTCTCTCAGTAAATTCTCATTTGATAAGGACCGTGTGTTCCAGTTAACCATTATAAAGAATCTAAAAGGTACCATTTGAAGAATAAAAAAGTACCAAATAGTTCCCACTTACACAATATTATTCAATCAAGACCATATATGTTAAAATTAATGTTCTTAGGTTGAATTTTTTAAAAAATTAAAGAAGTTAGAGTACTATATTCGGCTGTGCCGAATCTTAAATACCCTCCACCAGCTACTTCTATGTTATTACTTTTCTAATTGATCAAATATTTGTAGAAATCATTTTTCTCGTGTCTTTAATAGAAAAAATCCCAAAAGTTAAATCTATTACAATTCCAAGATTTATTGAATATTATAAATTTAGTAATTTGCATGTATGCATGTGTGTGAATGATTTAGAGATTTTCAAAATATAAATACATATATAATTTTGTTCTACACAAAATTTTGTTCAACACGAATTGACAATGCTCTTTAAATACGGTTAAAGCGCTTTTTGGGGCTGGACCTAGTATAGGAGAAATAGAATTTTTGTATATGTATCATTATGTATCTGGACCTAGTATTGGAGCTATGACCAAATATGGACCGTTCGTAAAGCAATTTTATGGTGAATTTATGTATATAAGAGCAATATTAATGCTAAATGTATGGATATAAATATTTTGTTATGAGTTATGTGCGTTTTTTCTGATTTTCGGAAGGGAACCTTGTATGTATGTTTTTCTAAAAGGGACCTTATATGGGAGCTATGACCAATTATTGACGTATATGAGCAACGCTTGTGCCAAACTTTATATGGATATCTTAATTTAGTAATGAGTTATGTGCGTTTAAGTTATTTTCGGGAGGGGACCTTGTAAGGGAGCTATGACCAGTTATGGACCGATGGAAAAAAATTTATTAGTAACATTTTTGTGTATATGAGCAATACTTGTACCAAATTTATTATCGATATCTTAATTTAGTAATGAGTTATGTGCGTTTAAGTGATTTTCGGGAGGGGTCCTTGTATGGGAGCTATGACCAAATATGGACCGATCGAAAAAATCTTTCATTGTAATATTTCTGTATATAAGAGCAATACTTGTACCAAATTTAATATCGATATCTTAATTAAGTAATGAGTTATGTGCGTTTAAGTGAATTTCGGGAGGGGACCTTGTATGGGAGCTATGACCAATTGTGGACCGATGGAAAAATGTTTTCCTTGATATGAATTGTATTGATATAGAACTTTAAATTGTAAATTTTTGTGAAGATATCGATATTGTAACGGAAGTTATTAACAATAAACACATTTTCCGGGAATATGTACATTTGAGTGGGAGGTATATGAAATTATGAACCGATTTTTTCGATTTTTAACAATGTTGATTTTGGCACCAATAGATATATCTCTGATAAAATTCATCAATTTATCTGCAGTAGTTTTTGTAAAGAATATATATACTTTGTTGTGCCTTTGATGAATATTTCTTAGTGTTACAAACGGAATGACAAACTGATATATACCCTCTATCACCACTGATGGTGGTGGAGGGTATAATAATAATAACAAGTAAGAGTTTTATATTCGGCTGTGCCGAATCTTATATACCCTTCACTATGATGTGTTAAAAATGGTCAGTACGAATTTTATTACAAAAAATCAAAAGATACCAATTGCAAAATGTCCTCTTTTATGGGTTCTCACTTATTCCAGACTCTACATATTTAATTTCACGTTTCTAGGTTCAGTATTATAGAAATTTCAAAAAGTACCTTATGAAGAACGAAAAAGTAATTAAAGGTCTTCTTTTATGTGTTCCCAACTATTCCGGACTCTACAAACTTAATTTCATGTTTTTAGGTTCAATATTATAGAAAACTGAAAAAGTACCTTATGTAGACTAAAAAAGTACCAAAAAGTCCTTTTTTCTATGTTCTTACCTGGTCAAGGCCCTACATGCTAAATTTCATGTTTCTAGGCTCAATATTTTATAAAATTCAAGAAGTACCTTTTGTAAAACGAAAAAGTTCCAAAAGGCCCCCTTTTATGTGTTCTGATTTAATCCGGACTCTACATACTTAATTTTATGTTCCTAGGTTTAATATTATAGAAAATTCAAAAAGTACCTTTTGTAGAACGAAAAAGTACGAAGAAGTTTCTTTTTGTAGGTTCTTAACTAGTCAAGGCCCTACATGCTAAATTCCATGTTTCTAGGTTCTATATTATAGAAAATTCAAAAAGTACCTTTTGTAGAACGAAAAAGTACCAACAAAATACCCTTTGATGTGTTCTCGTCTAATCCGGACTCTCACTCTGCTACTCTTGCTCTGCTGCTCACGTACTGCCTTGTATTTATAAAGAAGAGCACAATAACAAAATTTACCGTATGATTGCGTATTTTGTTTTTGTTCTTTGCAATTTCTGTTTGAGCATGAATAAAAAACTCAATTTTTAGGTTGTCTCGCATATTTGCTCATATATCCGTTATTTATGGACCGATTTTGCTGATTTTAAATAGCGATCTTCCCGAAAGCATGTCTAACAGAGTTATTGAAGATACGGATTTCGCCGATATCTGGGGTCCTCTAAAAACTGATTTCAACAAACATACAGACAGACGGACATGGCTTAATCGATTCCGCTATCTGTTAGGATCCAGAATATATATACTTTATGGGGTCGTAAAATTATGTTATAGAAATTACAAACGGAATGACAAAATACCCTTCTCACGAAGGTGAAGGGTATAATAATAATAATGATAATAATATTGGCACAATTTTAAAATAAATCAAAAAAGTACTATTATTTATAAAATTTTCAGTTTTATTCGATTTTTGGCACGGGTTCCCGTTATCCGATTATACTAATTACCAACACCAACAAGTGTTATATATAAACTAAAACCAATGCTCCTCTACTGTACATTACAATACTGTACATAATCAATAAACTATAGTTCATTCAAAAAATAAATATCATTGTAAAAATTGAAGCATTTGTTCAAATTTGAGAGTTATGGTATCATGTTGTTGTAATATAATACGACCTTTTATATGTAATTCAATTTATTTTTGTATATTTATCTTTTTAGTTGTTCTTCTAGGGTCGAATTGCAATTATACCGTCAGAATTCTATTTTCTATAGAACATTTTTTTTTCATAAACTTAGTAACATACACCTTGTTTCTGTGTATTTCTTGCAACATGACTTATTACTTTCATTTAATCTCCCATGTTCAACATGAAATATAAAAAGGATATTTGAGTACCACAAACATATTTAGTTCTTCTAACACCACTTTTTCATTTTCATGTATCTTCATCCTAGGAATTATTATTGTATTTATAATAGATAATGCAGTTTTTTGTGAGCTCATACATTAGCTTTATTAATTATGAAACTGAATATTAAATTGCAATTGAGCATGATTGAATTATTTTCTTTTCCTTTCATTTTCATTTTTTGTTCATTTTACAAAATTGAATGTTTGATGTTTATACAAAATGATTTATTTAACTTGTACTGTTCCCGTTGGTATGAGTTGATTACAAAATACAAGAAAATTTTCGTCCTGGGGTCAATACTTGTTGAGCTGGGTTTCAGGACGTTCCTTGTTAAACCCTTTTTAAATACTTTTATGAATCAAAAGAAACTTTTTTGTACAAACTCCACAATCTCTCTTGGACATAACACAGGCATTAAGTAATTTCTGAGTTTATAAGCTTGGTTTTAAGTATTAAGTAGTAGCAATAAAATAAAATTCATATGAAAATTAAATATTTTTAATATATTTTAATCGCATATACGTACATACATATGTATATACAAAAATGTTTGACACACCTTACGTTAAAGCAAAAAAATATCAAAATCCTTTCTCATGAATAATGACGATTTAATTTTGAGCATATTTATACTATAGTTTGATATTGGTTTCCAAGACCATTGAACAACTGTGAACATAAACAATAATATTTTAACGAAATTTTAATTAAGTTGCAAAATTTTGGAGCTATTAAAAATAATACGTGACTATTGGCTCATCCTTTTAATTCTATTTTCCTAATACACTTTTAACAAATGATTATAAACTGAATAACAGTTCAATAAAATAACAAGTAAGAATGTATAGTCGGGCCTGGCCCACCAAGTAATACTCTACACCAGTGAATAGTATGTAAAAAACGTGGATATTAATAAAGCATAACAGTTGTTTTTAGCCTTAAGTTCGAAATATTTTAACAATTGTTAACAGAAAAAAAGTAATTTTCGAAAAGAGGAGTTATACGGGGTGTCACTATTCTTGAAAATATTTCCAAAGATATTTACGTCTACATTAAAGTTATTAAGGTACAATTTTATCATGCTACTTGTGTTTATTGATTTTTAAATACTTTTCTGAAGATGACTTTGAATACGGGCTAGGGTCAAATAAAGTCCGATCAATGCGACCAGCAACCTTCAGAGCAAACTTAGTTGTGCAGATACAAGAATATTTAACATAATTATGGACTCAAAAGCCTTTTTTGGGAATTACGGAAGCTAGGTGAAATAATCAACCGATTTTAACCATTTTCAATAGTATTTGTTCTGGAGCAGAACTAACGTATGTGCCAAATTTCATTTATTTCATGAACCACTAAAATGGTGTAGGGTATAAAAATGCTCAAGCCTTTTTGTAAACTTCATTGGAATTTTTTGTTGTTTAATGATTTGGCGTATAAATAGTATTGCAAGAGGAATATGGTTTGGCTGATGGTTGGGTTGTGGTATTTGTGTAGAAATTTTTTATTAATCATATTTATATTTAATCTCTAACAATTTGTCTGATTAATTATTTCAAGTTGAGTTTCATTATGTAAATTACAAGCAAACTTTTGTCTCATCATCCTAAATTTAAATTCCTACCAACACTTTTGGTTGTGCTTCAATACAACTCAATGTTGTTATTGTTGCCGGTGGTTGTTGTAGCTTTTTTTGTGCAAAACTTTTCTCCCCGATAGACATCGTCAATTAATTGTGCCCTGTGGAGGAAAGAGCGAAAAAAGACTTTATTATTATTCTCTTTTACAATTTTATATAATTTTGTTTTTGGGCTTCCTTAAATTTAAATGGAAGTTGCCTTTAAACTTTCCTTTTTTACAAGTGAACTAAAATTGACAAACAGAAACGTACAAAATTAACAACTAACAAATGGATGGATGAGTGAAATGAAATTTGATAAAATTCGCAAACAAAAAGAACTCTCTAACCAAAAACCAAATGGATGGGAGGCAGGAAGTTGAAGAAGAGAATACAACTTCTACGAGGGATTTATATGGGTGGTGGAGGACTATTTTTTTCTTTCGGTGTATAACTGACAAATAGAAAGCAAGCAAAATTACTACTATACTGGTTCAGAGCAATTAATAATTATTCATATTTTTCAAACATTAAATTTAATTAAAAAATTATTTTACAACAAAAACAGTGGTATAAAAAACCATAAGGACGTCGATGTATTTTTTAAACATTGAATCAACCCACTACTCGTTCAGTGAACTGAAGCAATTAATACAATAAAGAAGTTTGTGTTACATTGACTGAATGTATAACCGAATGGGTGGTTGATGGCTTATGACAAAGTATGCAACATTGAAAAGACAAAATACCACCACTTGTTCACCACTTTATTCCTCAACAGATTAAAAACAAATTTAGATGTTTGTTATTGTTATTGAAAAAAATAATAAGTGCCGGCCAGAGAAATTAAAATCGCCAAAGAAACATAATTTTTTATTGACGGTTCAATTGCTGTAACAAGTCTTTGCATTGCGAAGATTGCTTATTGATGGAAATTATTCCAATATATTACAAATAATAATGTTAAATGGCGAAATAGCTGTGGTTCCCTGTATTAATTTACAGTTTCCGAAATTCAATAGATAATTTACAACCCTCAGCACAAGGACAATATGCCCTCCACACTTAAGTAATGTTAGACATTATGATTATATGCTTATTGTCCTATATGATAATACCTGGTTATATATTATCCCAGATTTCATCCTATGGCTAATTATTTTAATAACGATTGTATATTATTAGATCATTCCCGCTGTATAATTAATTTAAGTTACTTTTATACCTTTCACCTTCGTGAGAAGGGTACATATAAGTATTGTCTATGATATTATTTTTCGACCCCATTGTCACCTAAAAGGCAAACGGTCCTATCTAACATTTTTCAATTTTAAAGGAGAAGCAAAAATCTATTTAAATTGAAAAGGTTGTTTCGATTTATAAATAAACAAATTGTTTAACAGTGAAACTTATCAGTTGTTATGATAGTTAACAATGGCGTATATAAAAATGAATTAATTGGACTTATAACCTTTGTAGAATAGGGCATTTTGCATTTTTCAATTCATCAATAAAATTGATTTTGAATTTTTGGTTAGTTTTGACCATTGGCGTTTCAGGTAATGATTCTATCCTATCCTTATAGATAGCGCAGTCGATTAAGTTATATCCGTCTGTCCGTCTATCCGTCCGTCCATATGATTGTCTGTATGCTTATTGAAATCAGCGATATTAATGGACAACTAAATCTGTCACAAATAACGAAGATATAAGAAAAAATCCGAAACAACCTCAAAAAATTTAGATTTTTTATTCATGCTCAGACAGAAATTGCAAACAAACAAATTTAGTATGTAGAGTCTGCATAAGGGATGCCAATCGGGACTAATTTTTAAAAGTCCCGGGAATCCCAGGAATCCCGATATCGGGATCCAGGGATTTTCGGGATTTCTAAATCCCTAAAAATATAAATAAATTTTTAACAAATCTTAACAATTAACCGACAAAAATAACATTTTCTATTTCATATTACAATAAGAATACATTAAGTATGTGTTTACTAATACAGAAAGCTTTCCCATAAGTATTTTGTGAAATTTTTGGAAAACAAATTATTTCAAAGTACTGGAAATAATAAAATAGTTATTTAAATACAGTGCTTTCTAGATACACCACTCATGTGACCAACCGTCTTGACCTGAATATCGGATATATGGCTTTTAATGGCCGCTAGGGTAACACTACCAATCTGGTCAATTTAAAATATAGCCATCGTAGTTCCAGCTTTTGCCATGTTATAAGCAATATTATTTCCAGTTATATATCGTATCCTCTTACCCAAATAAGAGAATTATCATCACGCCATCTTATTAACAGGTTGACTGCCAGTATAGATTCTGATATACCCATATCCGATAGAGTAAATGCCTATTTATTGTCCTTTTTATATCCTACACCCCTTTAGTGGGAGTGGGAGGGTATATTGGGTTTGCCCCGAGTAGCTCATAATTATGTTTATTATACTCGTATATCGACAAAAACCGGGACAACTTAGTTTTATACTAGCCTTGAAGACCCTGTTGAATTTCGTGTCTTAAATTCATAAAAGAATTCATAAAAAAGATTTTCTGCTACTTTTTTTTTTTTTTTTGTTTTTCAAAAGGTATTTTTTAAATTTTCTATAATAATGAACCTAGAAACAGGAATTAGGCAATAAAAGGGAACTTTATGGTACTTTTCGCTATCCAAAAGCTAATTTTTGAGTTTTCTATAACAATGAACCTAAAAACATGAAATTAACCGATAGTGACATCCTATAAAAAGGGACTTTTTGATACTGATTTTAGAATTCTTAATTGTTCAAAATGACTTTTAATAGAGTCGAAAAGAGCATCAAATGATAAAAATGACCTTAAATCTTTTTTATCTAGGATGTAGAGTTAGAATCTTAAAATTTTGCACGAAGTCCTTCAACATTCATGTTAATATTTCGGTGAAAAATGGTCTAATTTTCGTTAGTGTGCTTGTCACCTCTCATATGAATTAAAAATTAAAATTCGCATTTCTAAGAAATTATCTAAGCTAGAAATCCAAAATTTGGATTTAAGTTTAAAATACATCAAAGGTACAATCGCTTCGCTTTCGTCAATTCACATAGATGGGAAAATCTTCGTTTTAAACAATATAAATATTATCTGAAATAAAGTAAGAAATCTTTTAGGCAAAAGTAGCAATTAAAGACGTCATCATATGAACAAATTACGGGAAACACCACTTTACTTTATTCGCATAATTAAACAACAATGGGAAGGAACGTTACGGCAGCTGCAGCATTATTTAAAATCTTATTTATTTTAGTTTTCCATTCTTTGTCTTTATAAATAGAAAAAGTAACCGCAAGTAAAATAAATAAAAGGATATACGAAATAAAAAAATTTTTTTACTATTTACCTCATGGCTTACAGTAGCGTTATTTGTGGAAGGAGGTGGTTCATTATTTTTCATGTATATAACAAACTCACACATACATAAATACATTAAGGTGACCCCGTTTCATTAGAGAAAAAAACAAATAAGCAATTTTGGAAGCTGATTTTTCCACTGAAAATGAATGCTTGATCATTCTAAAGCATTATTTATCAAAATTTATAAACAGGGATCAATATAAAGCAATCTGGGTTGTAGGATAAAAGGCAGTTTTTAACGTTTTTCATATCATGTGAAAGCATTTCTATTAAACATATGTATTTTTAGCTCACCAAATACATATTTTTATCAGGAACATCAGCAATTTGCATTTTTGAGCTCCCTAATACATACACATTTATGTATAATTTAACTTCTGTATTTATATTGGTAATGTTGCTGCCACTACTGATGTTGCTACTGTAACAACGGTGTTGCTGTGTTATTTTAGTTACGTGCCACATGTGTTTATTTTCTTTCTAGATGTTCGTTTTGTTTATTTTGAAAATTCATTTATTTCGTAGAACGAAATTCAACGCAACAATAACCATCGCTATAAATATTCTTGCAATTTAAGAGTAGGATGGGTGGGCGTACCTATAAATATTGTACAAATACTATTATATCAACATTCATTTCGCAGTGGTGAAATTTTGAAATACCATTATATGTAGATACATGCATACAATACAGTCACATTTATGCATTATTTTGTACTGAAGATGCGTTCTGAACATGTGAATGTTTATATGTATTAATATCAAGGACATTTTTAAAGAACTACATTTTGCATCATATGATTCAATCATTTTAAACAAAAATATTATGGCTTGTTTACCTTGTTGATATTGGTTAAGTTGATGTTAAAAACAACAAAAATAAAATATGTGTATTAGAGTGGCGCCAAAATTGAAAATGTTGACTATCATTACAATGTTGATTATTTTTTAATAATGAAGCATTTAATTTGTTTTTACCTTAAGAGATTGGGTTAACGGTAATACTGTACCTATCCTTATCAATTTATGCCTACATTAAAGTTATATGTGAAGAGTTTAATCGTGTTATCATTTAGAAAATCGGCAGTATTATTTATATTTAAACTTTTGTTAAACTAAGTTTTGCGATTTTTGTTGTTTCCATCTAGTCCTAACAAAGTGTACTAGAAAACTTTTTTTAGCTAACTTAAAAATTATTTGAATCACTGCTATATCCGAAACTTCAATATTATATACATGGTTAGGTTAGGTTGATAGGAGGATGTATAGTACATCAATTCCAAAGAAATATACCTAGGCCAATATCGGAACTGTTTTCAAGGAAAAAATATATTTTGTTCACTGCGTATATTGTTTTTAAATGTTCAGAAACTCTGTTTCCTGGACGTAACTCATAACAATATTCCAATCAGTGTAAGTCAAGAATGTTATTTCCAGAAAAACATTACTTACAAGATACTTGAATCTAACTTTGACGAATGCCTGACAGTGACAGAGAAAGTGCTCCAATGTTTCACAGTCCTCTCCACATGTTCTACATCCGTCTGAATCCAGTGTTTCCACTTAGAATACGTACCATCATAATAACTTCAGACTTGCTCATTTCTCGGAGATTTCTCGTCTTATTCTCATCAGAGTCACTCCATAGAATCTTTGTGGTTCTACCCAACGTTTCATTATTCCAAGAGGCGTTATGAGATTCTCTTACCCACATTTTTAATTCAGCTTTTGTTGTAATTTAAACTACCTCGAGATCCCTTCCCTTTAAAGCTGTTACATTTGCCCTTTCGTTGCCGAATAGTCCCGAGTGGCCTAGTACTCATATGATGTAAACCTTAGCTCTGGGAGAGTATTCAGTTAAAGCTTTCTACAATCCAATACGTTTTTAGATTTAATTCTATCACTTGATATCGCCCTATTTGCCTTCTGACTGTCGGTAAATATATTAATACGAAATATACATTCCATTATTGCTCGGACTTCGGCCTGGAAGCTTGTGTTATAATTAGGTAAACGGTGGTATATATGATAAAGACATGCTTTCGGGAAGAACTCATAAATAACGAAGATAAGAACAAAAATTTGAGACAACCTTTGAAAATTTCATTAATAATTGAGATTTTTGGTACATGCATACATATTATTACGGTACATTTTGTTCTAGCACTTCCATGCATATAACTAGTTGGAATGCTATATTCTGCTGTGCCGAATCGTAAATACCCTCCAGCAGCAAGTTACTTTTTATAAAAACCCAATATACTATATAATTTTCAGATAACTCGACAAAAGTTTTCGTAATGATGGTACTAAGATTTATTCATATGTGGAACTTATTATGATTAGACCCAGAAGATTTTATATTAAGTGATTATAGGCCGATCTTGCTGATACCAAAATATTTAGAAGAATGATTTATATATTTACAAACCATATTCCCGTCGAGCTATATTTTGACGACCATATTAATATGAATTATATAGTATTAAGTGATTTCGATTTCAATGAAATATGCGAGTTTAAATTAATTTCGGAAGTGGATCTCATATTGCAGCTATGACCAATAATGGACAGATCCAAAAAATATTAAATATTACAAATGCCATTTTCTTTATATGTTTATTGCACCCTGAGATAGGCTTTAACGATATTTAATAATTTACATGTGTGTGAAAGATTTAAGGAAATTCAAAATATATATAACATTGTTCTATTCATATTGATAATGCTACTAGTTAATATGGTTAAAGTGATTTTCGGGGCAGGATCTAGTATGGAAGATTTGACCAATTATAGACCGATCGTAAAAGATTCTTTAAGTAATTTTCATAAGAGCACATTGTATGGGAGCTATGACCAATTGAAAACGGTACTCCACACCCGCCGTTCGTCAGCGTATGAAATAGAAATAAACCTATCGCACAGTTCGTTACGTATGATGAATTTCGTCATTCGTACTGATTGTGCGTATTTTCATAAACTTGTGTGTGTTCTATATCTGACGACGAAAATTCGTTCCGAAAAAATCGTCGTTCGTCCAATTGTGCGTATAGCATAAAAAATTACTAATTTGCCGGGAATATGTACTTTTATATGGGGGGTATATAAAATTGTGGACTAATTCCGCCAATTTTCAACTCTCATGCAAAAACGAATGTATAACGATTTTCTTGAAATTACATCACACAGTTAATTACATCAGAATGTGTAAAAAATGTATGTTTTTTTTGGAGTAGTTTTAAATTTTGATTCATTACTTTTCCAGATCAGAACCGATTTTTCTTGTTTTCAATACCAATCTGCTTTGGATAATAGTGGATATGTTTGGTGTATTTGGCTGACTTCCTTTGTTTGAGCGTAAATTAGGCAGATAGACAGACGGACATAGCTAAGAGAATTTGTTTAGGACTCAGAATATATACTTTGTTGGGTCTCAGATGAATATTTGTTGGTGTTACACACGGAATGACAAACTTATATGTATATAACCTCTATCACCACTGTGGTGTTTTAGGGTATAAAAAGGGTAAATGTAAATGTATGTGCTGATTTTTGTAAATGAACCTTATATGGGAGCTATGACTAATTGTATACCGATAATTTTTCTGTTCATATTATAATGTAGATACTAAATTTTGTGTTAGATTAATATATGAGGGAGTTATTCACGACAAACTATTTTCCGGGAATATATTCCTTTGTATGGAGGCTATGGGGAATTTTTGATCACTTGCTATCCGTACCCTGCTTTTTAGATAAAAATATAAGTTAATATAATTAAAAAAATAAACGGTATCAAGCAGGGCTCGAACCACGAACCCTCTGTTTGTTAAATGAACGTTCTAGACGATTGGACTATAACAAATCAAAATAGCTTTTTTTCTTTACCAGTAATAACCTTTTCAGCTTAATGAAATAATATGGTTGATAATGAATACATATTACGAAGTAATACATGAAAAAACTACTGACCATTACCAAAAATTTCATATTTTTTGCTGTCTATATAAATATTTGAAATATATACCAAGATATACGCCGCTTCAGGAATATTACAAGAAAATTATTTTATATTTAAAAGTAGCAACTTTGAGCACCTATATTTCGGGTTAAAGGAACTCTGCAATATTTTTAGTTATTTTTATATAGTATATGGAATGTTTACTGTTAACTATAATAACAAGCAAGACAATTAGAAAGCGTTCAATTGAAAAGCGTTTAATTTTTAATTTTTTTACGTTCTAAAAGTGCCAAATGTCTCACTGTGCATAGCTGAGAACAAGTTTCGAATTTACAGTTACTATCTATTTAAAGAAGTAATATTTTCGCCTAATTTTGTATAAATAAATATATTAATTAGATAAGGAGTTATCAGCGTTTTAATGATTTTCGTGTAGAAACCTTGTCTGGGAACTATGACCAATTGTAGGCCGACCGGAAAAAACTTTTACGGTAACATTTCTGCATGTAAAAGAAACATTTGTGGCAAATTTTGTATAAATATTTTAATTAAGCAAAGAGTTATATGCGTTTTAGTGATTTTCGTAGGGGACCTGTACAGGAGCTGTGATCAGCTTCACTGCAACATTTCTGTATACAAAAGTAATATTTGAGCCAAATTAAATCGTAATAAATTAATGAGTTATGTGCATTTTAGTGATTTTCGGGAGGGGATATTTTGTAGGATATATGACCAATAGTAGACCGATCGGGAAAATTTTTTAAGTAACATTTCTGTTTACAAAATCAATTCATGTGATAAAATTTGTATCGATATCTTGAAGTTTTAGTAAGTTATAAGTCTTCAGATGAATATTTCTTTGTGTTACATACGGATCAACACTGATGGCGGTGTAGGGTATAACAACGTAATTGAAAAATTAAACCAAATTTTGTATAAATAAATATATTAATTAGATAAGGAGTTATCAGCGTTTTAATGATTTTCGTGTAGAAACCTTGTCTGGGAACTATGACCAATTGTAGGCCGACCGGAAAAAACTTTTACGGTAACATTTCTGCATGTAAAAGAAACATTTGTGGCAAATTTTGTATAAATATTTTAATTAAGCAAAGAGTTATATGCGTTTTAGTGATTTTCGTAGGGGACCTGTACAGGAGCTGTGATCAGCTTCACTGCAACATTTCTGTATACAAAAGTTCATATTCATATTATAATGTAGATACTAAATTTTGTGTTAGATTAATATATGAGGGAGTTATTCACGACAAACTATTTTCCGGGAATATATTCCTTTGTATGGAGGCTATGGGGAATTTTTGATCACTTGCTATCCGTACCCTGCTTTTTAGATAAAAATATAAGTTAATATAATTAAAAAAATAAACGGTATCAAGCACTGCAACATTTCTGTATACAAAAGTAATATTTGAGCCAAATTAAATCGTAATAAATTAATGAGTTATGTGCATTTTAGTGATTTTCGGGAGGGGATATTTTGTAGGATATATGACCAATAGTAGACCGATCGGGAAAATTTTTTAAGTAACATTTCTGTTTACAAAATCAATTCATGTGATAAAATTTGTATCGATATCTTGAAGTTTTAGTAAGTTATAAGTCTTCAGATGAATATTTCTTTGTGTTACATACGGATCAACACTGATGGCGGTGTAGGGTATAACAACGTAATTGAAAAATTAAACCAAATTTTCACTATTTAGGCTACCCTTAATTTGAAATTAATTTAAGTGGACGATATGTCAGCTCACATAAAAAATAAATATATGTGGTCTCAGAAACTACAACAGATAGATATAAAAACAAGTAGAAAAGGTACCATAGAATACCTTACACCATGAGTATATTTTTAAAATTTTTACTTTTTATAAAGAAACTTTTATGTTGAATATTATTCCAAAATATTTAAGCAATTTATTGATAAAAAAACTAAAATTTCTAAATGAGGCTTTATATAGGTCAAATATGTGCCGATCCTCGGGCAATTTTGGAAAAGGATATATTTTTAAATAACAGTTAATTTTATTGATACAAATGGTTACAAGTCAATTTTAGACGTTTAAGACATTTTTTGAAGGGGGGTTTGTATGAGGGCTAGTGTCAAATAAGAGCCGATCCTTACGAAAATCTGCAGTGTCATTTATACTTATTTAAACTTATTTGTGCCAATTTTTAGAGAGATAATAGAATATTTGACGTAATAATGGTATAAAAAGTTCAAATCGGGAGGTACGGTTGTATGGGGGCTAGGTGAAATAATGGACCGATTTCAACCATTTTCAATAGGATTCGTCCCTATGCCAAAAAACATGCTTGGTCCAAATTTCATCAAATTATATTGAAAATTGCGGCCTGTACCTTGCGCACAAGGTTTACATGGACAGCCAGCCAGCCGGACAGACGGACGGACATGTCTTAATAGACTCAAAAAATGATTCTGAATCAATCGGTATACTTTAAGGTATTGGACCAATATTTTTGTATGTTACAAACATCAGCACAAACGTATAATACCTTCCCCATTATAGTGGTGTAGGGTATAATTAAAATATAATATTGTGACCGTGTTCTGTAACTTTCCACTTTTTACTTGCGTGGTTGTATTAAATTTTAAGCTTAACACATTGCAATTAACCAAAATATATTTGAGTTACGCAAGTTCACCCTGTTTTAACCAAAACGATTATAAAGTGTTCGATTTTTTTGTGGATTCGTTGCTATACTGGAATATTGAAGCGGTAGGGCTAATCATGGTCTGATCCTTATAAAATTTGACAAACATATATATTTTGGCTCAAATAAAATATTTTTGTCAAATTTTATTGTTATACATGATTTTTTTATCCTCATTATAGAAAATGGACAATCCATTTTCAATACAAAACAACATACGTCATCTAAAAGCATTTGTACGAATTTTCAGCACAGATGCTGGGTATAAAAACGGAGTTGTTTTATTTTCTACATGAAGAGCATACATATATTTACAATATGAAAGAAATTGGAACACATGAGGTCAAAAGCTGTCAGTTTTTTCTGCGTTCTTCCCTGGAATTCATGATATAAATGCTAATAATAAAATATTTGGTTTAAAATTGGGATTTTTTAATTAATCAATTTACAAACCATTTTTGATTTCAATTTAATTATATTTTCTAAAATCTTTATTTATGGTTGGTTTCTAACAAAAAGATATATTTTTAATCTAAAGTTCATAGAAATGGTCACATGGTTTCTACAATTTATAAAATCGAAAACCAGTGTAATTTAATTTCAGGTTCATATCCTTTATTTTATTTGAGATATTGGGTCCTTAAACATTTTAATATTAAAGGTGCATTTTCTGTGAAAAAACGGATACAGAATTCCTTTTTATATATATAAAAGTTATATAAAATTTTTAACCAATATTAAAACAAGTAGTTTATATGTATTAGTTTGTTTGAAACTGAGAAATGCTCCTTTACCAGCTCTTAATTGTTATACCCACCATCAAAAGAGATGGGGGTATATTGATTTTGTCATTGTAATATTGGTTATAGACCCACAAAAATATTTACTAATGTTCTGGGTTCTTATTTAATTCTAAGACGAACCATACCAAATTGCATGTGGCCCGGCCCATAATTGACCCTTTCCCCCATATAAGGTCCCATTCAGAAAATTACTTAAACCATAAAACATAAGAATATTTTAAACAAACGTCAATCTTGCTATCGAATTTTACCGGAATTTGTAGGTAAAACATTCTACCTCTAAAAGCCTCATTTAAAACAATTACAATAAAAAAACTTTAATATGAACCACAATCGGTATACAAAAAGTTATGGTAAGTCAAAAATTGACTGTAAACCTCATATAAGGTCCTCTTTGGAAAATTTGCCAAGTAGGATTTAGAAAATTACTAGTGTAGTGACAAAAATCGATATGAAAAGCCTATACTACTGACCCCAGACCCTTTAAAATATTCCACTTAGGAAAGATTTTAGGTTATTAAAATACGAGTTTTCCTCATTTTAAAACATGAGTATAGCGATGAAAACACGTTCTATACAAAACAAAATCAATGTACAAAATTTTTAAGTTCTGTTCAAAATTGACGCTTATTCTCTTCAGAAAATTTATCATACGCTCACGGCTTAAAAATTAAATAATATTGTGTTAGTTTAAAAAAACCTCGATTTATAATTGACATAAGTCTTATTTCAATACCACCCTGATGTTTATAGGAATGCATTCATTTTACGACATACGTTTTGATGGTGGATATATGAGATTCGGCACAGACGAATATAACATTCTCACTTGTTGTTTTAGTATTTTAATTACGTCCAAAGGTTATAGCAACTTGATGTGAAATTCCGTCAAAAACATTTGTTTGAAGAAACTATTGCTGCAGCATTGCAACGTCATTCGATAGAAATTGAATTTACATTTTAGGAATCTTTTAAGTCTTCTTTATCATTTAAAAATCTGCAAAAGTTTTATTCATATTTAGCACCAGCATTATTGTTTTCGTTAAAATCATATTTTACCACTCACATTGGGATATTTCACCTGTACATGTAGAATCCATGCCAGTTGCTGCAAGTAGAATTATAAGCGGAAGTGTAAAAATGTGTGTAAGAGAGAACTTACATTCATATACATACATGTATGTATATGTTAGTTTTGGCATAAGTAATATATTGTTAGATGTATTCCAGGAATTTCATTAGTTACGCATTTCCAAGGAAGAAACTATGTGAAAAATTCAATTCATTCGGTTGTGTAGATTTTAAGAATGCGAAAAGTATGTCTGTCCGTCTGGCTTACAGCCTGTGTGACGGTTTTGTATAAAACTGTTGCAATTACGCAGTAGTTGTTACACGCACAATATGTGGCAGACATAGAGGCAGGCAAAAAGGCGGAAAGTTCCATTAAAAAAGCTACATACGGAAACAAGCATAAAAGCTACGAAGAAAATATGAATACAACTTCAAAAAGGGGTTGTTACAGAAAAATTAAGAAATATAAACTTAATTACATGCTGCTCATACATTTCCGCGAACGTTCACATATACACAAATCATTATACAAAGGATTCATGGTGTACGATTTAAAAGGGTGCATAATTTCACTTAAATTCACAAGTCTGAAAACCGAAAGTAGAGGTTTGTTTGTTTGTCTTGTTAACATTTCATGTTACAAGAAGAGTATTGGCAGTAGTTAAAAATAAATGTTGTATTTGCCGTTTGCATGCAAGCAGAAAGAATTGGGATGCGTTTATTTAAACCTTATTTTATTTTTCAGGAACTCGATTCAATTTATTATGAACAGGGAAACCAAAATATGCAAATGCATGTTTTTTGTGGTGCGTCGTATGGACTCATGGATAAGATATTTACACGTTTCAGACCAATTTGAGAATTTTGGCATCGATTTGTTAGAGCATATTTTTGCATATTTTACCCATAAGAGCATAATTTTGCATGATTTGACTTTTTAGCATATTTAAGGCATATTTTCGAGTTTTTAGAGCATATTTTACTCTTTTAGTGCATATTTTGATGTTTTCGATTTTTTCGTTTTTATACATTTTTAATTTTCTTTTCAAAACTATTTAAAAAAAATAATAAAATTCTATTTTTTATTTTTTTTTTAATTTTTTTAGCCTATTTTACAATTTTGAAAAAAAAAATTCGTTATGTTATAGTTTTTTATTCAATAAAGCATTATATTTTAAATCGGACATAAAACCGATTACTTTTGATTTCATGAGACCAATCCATTTTTATACCCTTTACCTTCGTGAGAAGGGTATATATAAGTTTGTCATTTCGTTTGTAATTTCTATAATATAATTTCCGACCCTATAAAGTATATATATTCTGGATCCTTATAGATAGCGGAGTCGATTAAGCCATGTCCGTCTGTCTGACTGTCGATAGTTTTAACGTGAGCACCTGCCGTGTCGGCCTTATCTCACGGAGAAAAACATACGACACATTCATTTAGGTATACGGGTGGATGAGTCCCGCATACCTCTACATTCATTCTTTATCATATACAATTGACACCAACTCATTTCCAACGCTTAGTCCCACAGTCACTCCTCTGTGGGGTATCTGTTGATTTTCGGCAACAGCAACGAACCTTATCCCGAAATATTGACTATTATCATGCATCAGTCTTTTAACCGCCACTTATTCTCTTCCCGCGAATTTGGGTTCAACCAACAGCCACTACGTGGATCCCGAAGGAACCTCAACCAACTGACCAGCCAGGACATAGTCCTGCGGGCAACTGGCCACCCGTAGTACCAGATTATGCGGTGCTCTGGTCAGACCTCTGGCAATCTATGCAAGGACTAAGCCAAGCAGTAGACTGAGACACCAATTTTTCAATCCCGGTCAGATTGGAGGTATTGGGCCCTCTTTATACCCCGGGATTGCAATAACACCAAGGCGGAGGTCTTCGCCAAGGTAACATGCCCCGGGGGGAATGTCCGTCTGTCTGTTGAAATCAGTTTTTAGAGGACCCCAGATATCGCCGAGATCCGAATCTTCAATAATTCTATTAGACAGGCTTTCGAAAAGATCGCTATTTAAAATCAGCAAAATCGGTCGGTAAATAACGGAGATATGAGCAAAAATCCGAGACAACCTCTGAAAATTTCATCAAAAAATTGTTATAAAAGCAACAACAACACTGTATATAGAAAAAGATGTACACGTGTGTGTGTAGATGTATTTGGTTTTATTCGTAGTACCAGATTATGCGGTGCTCTGGTCAGACATCTGGCAATCTATGCAAGGACTAAGCCAAGCAGTAGACTGAGACACCAATTTTTCAATCCCGGTCAGATTGGAGGTATTGGGCCCTCTTTATACCCCGGGATTGCAATAACACCAAGGCGGAGGTCTTCGCCAAGGTAACATGCCCCCGGGGGGAATGTCCGTCTGTCTGTTGAAATCAGTTTTTAGAGGACCCCAGATATCGCCGAGATCCGAATCTTCAATAATTCTATTAGGCAGGCTTTCGAGAAGATCGCTATTTAAAATCAGCAAAATCGGTCGGTAAATAACGGAGATATGAGCAAAAATCCGAGACAACCTCTGAAAATTTCATCAAAAAATTGTTATAAAAGCAACAACAACACTGTATATAGAAAAAGATGTACACGTGTGTGTGTAGATGTATTTGGTTTTATTCAGCTGTGTATTCTCTACTAAAATACACAGCAAAAAATATGATTTGCATTTTTTGTTAAAATAAAATAATTTTCCCTTTTGTTTTGCAAATATATTTTTTAATGAATAGAAAAAAGTATTTAAAACGTTTTCAATTATATGAGAGTAGATTGTGAGTTATTGTACAGTAATTTTTATGCGAATAATGTAAGTTTGAAATTTAAAACTAACACAAATTTTTTCCAAGTGCTTTTTAAAACAATTTTTTACGATAAACAAAAACAAAATCTACGTCTCGTCAAAGTTTACCAGCAATGAATACGAAAGTGTTGTTGTTTTACTCTTGCTTGTATACTGTTAAGAACAACAACAACGTATTGCTAGTATTAAGCGCATATAAGTGTATAGAAAACACACTGTCTATAGCTAAGCGCATTTACAAAAACAAAAGAGTACCAAGCGCATAGGGCTTGGGCACCCTTGGTTTGGATGCTGTTGGCGTCATTGCGTTGTTATTTTTGTTTTTCTGTGTTTTTCGTTACGTATGTTTAGATGTCTGTTGGTTTAGATGCCTTGAGTATTTTGTGTTTTATTTCGTTTAGCGTTGTTGTTCTTTTTGTTTAGCTTTTGATGTAATAATAATGTAGTCGGGAAAATATTTTAAATTTATAAAAGATGTTTAAAATACACTATGGTGAAGGGTATATAAGATTCGGCACAGCCGAATATAGCATTCTTACTTGTTATAGTTTAAAAAACTAATTATTGGAATTTATGACAACACCGATTAAAATGTCAGTTTAAAAGCTATGAATACAATTGGAAGAAATGTGTCAAACTTTGTCGTTTGAAATATGTTTTTTGGGGACCAAATGGTTTCATGTTATTTATTGGTTATCTGAACGTAAAACGGAATTCTATTATACTAGTTCTTCAAACTATGAGATGAAACATTTATAAAAAAATGTTGTAGGATATAGAATATGACATTAAACATTTATTATTTCACTACAATTTTCATTGAGCTCTTCAATGTTAAAAAATAATAAAAAAATTTTATTTTTGGAGCGTATATTTTAAATTTTAAGAGCATATTTTGAGTTTTTTACGGCATATTTAAAGCGCTTAAAACACTTTTTTTAGAGCATGTTTTCGGTTTCCCTGATTATGAACATACAACTTGTACATGTATGGATAAGGAAAAATAACAAAAGATTTGATATGTAGCAGAAAATTAATACAAAGAGATGAAATTTACTTGATTGTTTGTTTCAAACACGTGCAACAATTTTACACTCCCCCTTTTTAAACATGTTTTACAATGTCAGATGAATGATGGGTGGCGACTGTAACTAAAATATACTAAAGTTGTCATGTCAATAAATTGAGTGATTTTAAATAGCAGTAAAACAAACGAAATATTGAATAAAACCATCTCTAAATATAATTCAAATGTTTAACGAGCAAAAACTGATTTCAATGAATAAAACTAAAGTTAGAGATGGGAGGAGTTAAAGATGGGATGTTAGAGATGGGTAGAATGTACATAATCATTTATATTACTAGTTTTCACAATGAAAACGACAAACATTTTATTAAACATCCAGACTAGACTGTCTGAGGACAAATTTCATTTAATTCCTTTTATTAAAAAACATTCACAAATGAATATTTTATATTAACTCAAAATTGATTATATTACTTTTCTAGATTTTTATACCCTCCGCCACCATCATCACCACTGATGGTGGCAGATGGTATATCTAAATTGGTCATTCCGTGTGCAACATCAAGAAATATTCATCAGAAACCCAACAAAGTATATATATTCTGGGTCCTTATGAAATTCTTAGTCGCTTTAAAAATGACCGCCTGTCTTTCTGCTTCAAATATGCTCACATTAAAACTAAGCTAAATAACAAACCAAATACAGACTACCTCTAATAAAAAAGGACACATTTTTTTCTATTTTTTAGGAGATTTCTCAGAAACTACGAAGGATAATTCGATGAATTTTGTTACACACTATTTTTTTTTGCTCAGGGATCAATTATGTTAAAAATCATAACAATCGATTCAAAATTTTATATAGTCCCCATACAAAGGTATATATTTCCGGAAATGGATTATTGCGGTAATAATTTCCTCAAATATATCGGTATCAACTCAAAATTTTATATCTGCAAATAAAATATGAACGGAAATCATAATACAAAAGTAGATTTGTATCGGTCCACAATTGGTCATAGCTCCCATCCACAATTGGTCATAGCTCCTATAAAAGACCCTCTTCCGAAAATCACTTAAACGGGCAATATGCCCGTTGATAAATAAAGCTTTAGGGATGAAATTTGGCTTTAGTATGTTATGTGTACATGTAAGCCATTCGACATAATTTTTTTTCGGATCGGTCCACAATTGGTCATAGCTCCCATAGAAGGCCTATTACCAAAAATCACTTAAACGGAGATATTTCATTGGCAAATAAAGCTATTAATTTGATCAAAGCTCCCATATAAGACCCACTTCCTAAAATTCTACACAAAATATTTTGTTTTTACGTGAATAATTCTACGAGTTTTTTTTCAAATAGACCCGTAAGTAGTCATAGGTCCCATAAAAGGGGCACTTCCGTAAATCACCTAAACGTATATATTTTATTGAATTATATTGTTATCGGAATAAACGTACTTAAATATGTTTTCTGTACATACAAAGAATTCCACTTTTTTTCGGACCGGTTCATTATTGGTCATAGCTCTCATATAAAGCACACTTCTGATTTTTTAACGCAATTTGGGTACAATTCGACATGAATTATTTGTATATACATACGAATCATACGAAATTTTATTTTGGACCGGTCCATAATTGGTCGCAGCTTCCACATAAAAACTATTTCCGAAAGCGACATAAATGCGTATTTTGTATATATTCATTAGAGTGCTCCAAAAAAACTAAATTTCGAAAAACACAAAAATTGGTTGAAAAATGTAAAAGTTATTAAAAATTCCCCAGGTCATTATCGTGTCTCAGAGCACATGAATTCGAAATGTGATAAAAAAATAAACATATTTTTGAAAATATTCTAATAAAACAATTGTATTGCTTTAAATACATCTGTAGTTATTTGAATATGAGTTTTTGTCCTTATAGAATAACGTAAACCTGTTCTCAGCTATGGTCGAAAAATTTTGATATTTTTAACGGTCGTTTCAAAATTCAAATTTTAGTTTTTTTGATACTTTGTTAAATAAATTTCAATACTTTTGGGATTTATGGACAACAGATTAGGGAATAAAACAGTAAAAAATTAGGTCAGCGGATTTCGAGAAAAACCCATTAGCCTTTTTATTATATTGTTGTGTATTTTAAATAGAACCTTTTGTAAATTTATTAGTCCACATATTTCTAAATAAAAATCAAGAGTTTCGTGCAATTTGGACGTCATTAACCGACATGCTTTAAAGATCAAAGGTCAAATTTTGTAATATTTGCAATTTTTGATGGAAACTAGTCGAAATTGTTTCTATTTTTAGGTAGATTATCATAAAACTTAAGAAATTTATTTATTAACAACCGATATTTAAAATGATAGTGAAAAAAAATTAATTAACCCTTAAACGGCCTTGGGGTCAAAATGATCCCGGCGTTTTAAAAACATGCCAATTTGGACATATTTTAATAAAACCCGTTTTCAATCCCATTAATTCAGCTTAAAAAAAATTAGGCATTAAACCTTTCCATCAAAAATTGCAAATATTACAAAAGTTTAAAGTTTATGGATTAGTGGTAACAAAGGTGATTTTGGTCCTTTTTGGGTGTAAAAGGGAGAAAACTGTATTTATGCTACTTTTTTTTAGCACATTAAGAAAGCTTTTCCGTTTTGAATTATTCTTATTAAATTACGGACTAACTATGTAATATTTATTGTAATAAAAAAGTACCAAAAAGGGAAAAACGGGAAATTTAATTTTATTCAAACTCATTGAGCCAATTTTTATAAAATTTCAAAAAGTAGTTAGTTACTCACATAAAATAATCTATTGGTGTATTATTTTGGAATTCTAGTACTAAGGCCTATATAGAGTAAATTGTTTGGTACCTTTTTGAACTTAGTTCTCAAAAATGTATATTTCTAAGCAAAAAGGGGAAACATTGTACCCTTTTTAGAAGTACTTTCCACTTAGGTAAAATTTGTTCTACTTTTGGTACTTTTTATATTCTCCATCACCATCAGTGGTGATAGAGGGTATATATAACTTTGTCATTCCGTGTGTAACACCAAGAAATATTCATCTGAGACCCAACAAATTATATATATTCTGGGTCCTTATCAAATTCTGAGTCGATTTAGCTATGTCCGTCTGTCCGTCTGTCTGTGTAAAACACGCTCACGATAAAACGAAGCAATAGAATTTAACCAAATTCACCTAAAATGTTCTTTGTTTTCCTAAGTTATTTGGTATTGAAAATGGGCAAAATCGGTTCACATCGGGAAAAGTTATGAATCAAAATTTGAAACAACCTCGAAAAAAATGAGCATTTTTTACACATTCTGATGTAATTTTCTCGAAAACTATGTAAGATAATTCCATAAAAATTGCCACACATTCGTTTCCACACAACAGCTTAATCTTTGCGTAAAATATACCTTCCATACAAAAGTACATATTCCCGGAAATTTGGTTTTTTTGTTAATAACTTTCGTTGTAATGTCGATATCTTCATTAAATTTAAGAAATGAAAATTTCATGACAATAGCGTTTATTCAGAGGAAAAATTTTTTGGATGGGTCCATAATTGGACATAGCTCCCATACAAGGTCCCCTCCCGAAAATCACTTAAACGAGCATAACTCATTACTAAATTAAGATATCGATATAAAATTTGGTACAAGTATTATTCTTATATATAAAAATATTACAGTGAAAGCTTTTTTGGATCGGCCCATAATTGGCCATAGCTCCCATACAAGGTCCCCTCCCGAAAAT
This sequence comes from Lucilia cuprina, assembly GCF_022045245.1. Taxonomy (NCBI): domain Eukaryota; kingdom Metazoa; phylum Arthropoda; class Insecta; order Diptera; family Calliphoridae; genus Lucilia; species Lucilia cuprina. The sequence goes on from NC_060950.1 coordinate 37,468,253, forward strand.
CACTTAAACGCGCATAACTCATTACCAAATTAAGATATCGATATAAAATTTAGTACAAGTATTGTTCTTATATACAGAAATATTACAGTGAAAGCTTTTTTGGATCGGTCCATAATTGGTCATAGCTCCCATACAAGGTCCTCTCCCGAAAATCACTTAAACGGAAATAATTCATTACTAAATTAAGATATCCATATAAAATTTGGTGCAAGCATTGTTCTCACATAAAGAAATATTACCACAAAATCTTTTCCGAATTGGTCATAGCTCCCATACAAAGTCCTTTTACAAAAATTTCTTAAACGCACATTACATATTACCAAATTAAGCTATTGATACATAATTTGGCAAAAATATTAGTTTTGTATACTTCTATTTCTCCTAAAAGCCCCTAAAAAGGCGCTTTAACCGTATTTATAGAATGAGTATCTACTGAAAGGGACTTTTGGTACTTTTTCATCCATCAAATTATATTTTTTGAATTGCATATAATATTGAGCACAGAAACATAAATGATGCTCTATTAGAGGTATTGAATCACGTGATATTGAAAGTATAAAACAGAAACATTAAAAAAAATGTTTAATCAATTTTAATTTTCTGTAAAAGTAAACAAAATTTGTATTTAATTTAAGTTAGGGTAGCGAAGCACCCAGGGTATGCTAGTAGAAATAATAGTTTTGTCGAAATATATAAATTAGATAGTTAAATATGTTTTAATAAAAAAGTAGCTTGCTGGTGGAGAGTATTTAAGATACGGCCGAATATAGTCTCAGTTTTCATAAAACTATACTTAAGTATTCTTCCCTAAAGGTAAATATATAAAATATATAATATAAGTCGATAGATCAATTTACATATGGGCAATTCCATATGATTTTACTTATGTAACATTCGCTCGCTTTCAGAGTGGTATAGATTTTGTAAAATTAGGAGTGTATGGAAAACAATTTTGCCATTCTGTTCCATTTAAAGAATACTATATTTGCAAAAGGAATCATCCCATTCGGAACCTTATTTTCCAAAATATGGTTTAATTATGGCGATATCATACGTGACAAAAAACAGAAGTGTTTTTAAAGTACATGCAGGTGTATCTTTTTTGTTTTAATTTCTTACACTATGAGACATATTTTTCATTAGTAATCCATAATTTTTTAAATAAAAACAAGTAGAAAAGTATAGTCGGGCATGGCCGACCATATAATACCCTAAACCATGAGTATATTTTAAAAATTTTTATTTTTTATAAAGAAACTTTTATATTGAATATAAAATATATATAATACCGTAATTCCAAAATATTTAAGCAATTTATTGATAAAAAAACTAAAATTTCTAAATTAGGCTTTATATAGGTCAAATATGGGCCGATCCTCGGTAAATTTGGGAAAAGGATATATTTTTAAATAACAGTTAGTTTTGTTGAGTTTCATTGCGATACTAATAGTTACAAGTCAATTTTAGACGTTTAAGACATTTTTGAAGGGGGTTTTTATGGGGGCTAAGGTCAAATAAGGGCCGATCCTCCTTATAAAACTTATTTGTGCCAATTTTTAGTGGGATAGTAGAATATTTGACGTAATTATGGCATAAAGAATTCAAATCGCACGTTGTATGGGGGCTAGGAGAAATAATGGACCGATTTCAACCGTTTTAAATAAGCTTCGTCCCTGCGCCAAAAAACATGCTTGGTCCAAATTTCATCAAATTATCTTGAAAATTGCGGCCTGTACCTTGCGCACAATGTTTACATGGACAGCCAGCCAGCCGGACATGTCTTAATCGACTCAAAAAATTATTCTGAATCGATCGCTATACTTCAAGGTGGGTATTGGACCAATATTTTTGTATGTTACAAACATCAGGACAAACGTATAATACTCCCCTATATACTCACTATAGTGGTGTAGGGTATAAAAATAAAGATATAATTTTATAATGAACATTTTTAAATATCGTATGTGACAGATTTTTCTCCTGACTTTTTTTAGGTTACGCACTTTAACAAATCACAAGGAGTAGGAAAGTGCAGTCGGACATATCCGACCTATATACATATTTAAGCAATTTATAGAAAAAATTAAAAACTAGGATTGCATGGCGACTACTGATCCTCATAAAATTCAAGGGTGTGATTTTAATTCATATAAAACTTATTTCTGCCAAATTTTATCATAATACTAGTGATTAGAGGTGAGTTACGGACGTTTAAGTGTTTATGTGAAATTAAACTTTGAATGGAACTAGGGTCAAATGAGGTCCAATCGTTATGAAAATCGGGATAAAGGATAAGGCTTATAAACATTTTAGATCTACATTTAGATCTTTGAAGGGATAGTATTATAATTAACAGAATTATGCTAACAAGTATGAAAGTATAGCCGGGCGTGACCGACCATACAATAACCTACACCAGTTACGAATACTAAATGTGATTTATTCTTTATAATAATTCATTGTTTCGATAAATTTAAGCAGTTTATGGATTAAAATCTAATTTTCTGAAAAAGGAACGCATATGGACTAAGCCCGATAATGTTTTGTGAATATATTTATATTTATATAATATTTATTTGTGCTGAATTTCATCGCGATATTTGCGTTTATAAGTAAATTTTGGACATACAAGTAATTTTCTGAAGGGGGCTTTGTATGGGAGTTTGGGTCAAATTGGGCCCGATCTTTATGAAATTTGGCAAGATCATCAAGGCTTGTATAAAACTTAGTTGTGCCGCTTCTTATGATTTTTAGTTCCTGAGATATTATTATGATCCTTTGTAGACTTAGAACAATATGTATAAAAATTTACGAAAATATAAATAAGCGAAATGGGCAAAAACGGGTAATTAGTTTTTGTCCATTTAGCTTATATTTTTTTTAGTTTTCCTTTATACATGCGTTTTTAAAATGAGCATACCCAGAAAAAAAGTGAGAAAAAGAAGTAGAATTTTCACCACAAATAACATACTTGAAGTACTTCCAGTTTTGCTGAAAAAGCTATGAATTTTACATTAGCGTCATTGGAGGGTTGTTGTTAATTTTTGAAAACTATGAACTACATCTAATTTTATTCACATCAATTCTTATCATATCAATTCAATCCGATATTTCATTGGTTTTTCACCAAAGTTTGATGTACTTCGAATATGTTATTTGTAGTGACTTTTCTACAACTCTTTCCTCACTTTTAACTGGGTTTTCATTTGTAAGGAAATATTTGGTTTATTAAAGCAAAAAATATATAATCGCATTTTTAGATGTGATTATATTTTAGCTGGGATATTTCTGACGCTATTAAACTCATAATTCGGTTTTATTTATTGTTCCCTTCTGGTCCAACTTTAGGAACAGAAGTTTGCTTTTACATATTTTAGACACTTTGAAAAGCTTAATCGAAAATGTTTTTTTCTTAGTACATATATTTCGATATTATATATAGCGTTTTTAGCTGTTTACAATGGTTTATGCAGTATTTCGATAGTTCTCCTTTGGGTTTAGGTAAAATCGTGAACAGATAATGCCCATTTTTATTACCAAACAACTTGCATTTATAAACAAATAGTTTAATAAATTGCAGCTATCTAGTTCTATTCTTTTAGTATCTATCGTAATTTCAAAGACAGGCAGACAAACATGCTTAAATATCTCGCAATCTAACGTGGACCTAGAATATATTTACATTTTATGGGTCATCATAGATCAATATTTTGATTTATTTTCTTACATAACATACTTTTAAAATAAAGTCTTGTCCAACAATAAGAAAATTGATCTGGTAATGCAGCAGTAAAATGTGTCCTAGCGTATTTCCGGATATCGATATTCATTAATAATTCGAAGAATTCTCACTTTTATTACTTTAAATATAAGATTTGTACTTAAATACAATAGCAAAGTAATTTCGATTAAATTTCAAACAACTTATGTTAAGAAGTCCCTGTGTAATAATAAATCTAATTTTGACAGACAACTTTTGGTAGGTAGATTAGAAAGTACTTGCTATACATTGTCACATAACATACAACAGTTGCAGCCGTGGCTCAAAGCTCTTGCCAAAGTCATATATTTTCAAATACAAGCGCAGTCTTATCGTCAGCAATAAATCGTATTAATTTATTGTAGTAAAATTTTTGAAGGAATTTTTCGGTGAGGAATTCAACTGCACTCATATTTAATGTGAATGTCACCGCACAAAAACAAACCGAAAGGGTTGTAAAAAATATACCAAGAATATATGACTACGACCATAAGAAAATTCACCTGTCAGACACAACTACCAGGCGAGACATTCTTACAAATCCCATAAAGTAATCAAACATAAATGGACATACATACGTTTGAACATATGTATGTACAAAGAAGTAGGAAAGTATAGTCGGACATGGCCGACCATGAGTATGTTTATAAAATTTTTATTTTTTTTATTATTTTTTTATTTAACATTTAGTTTTATTGAGTTTCATTCTATACACATTTTTACAAGTCAATTTTAGACGTTTAAGACATTTTATAAAGGGGGGTTTGTATGGGGGCTAGGGTCAAATAAGGGCCGATCATTACAAAAATCTGCAGTGCCATTTATACTTATATAAAACTTATTTGTGCCAATTGTTATAGAGATATTAGTATATTTGATGTAATTATGGCATAAAAAGTCCAAATCGGAAGATACGGTTTTATGGGGGCTAGTTAAAATAATAGACCGATTTCAACCATTTTCAATAGGCCAAAAACATGCTTGGTCCAAATTTAATCAAATAATCCTGAAAATTGCAGCCGTACCTTGCGCACAAGGTTTACATGGACAGCTAGCAGGACAGACGAACGGACATGTCTTAAACGACTCAAAAAATGATTATGAATCGATCGGTATACTTCGGTGAGTATAGGGCCAATAATTTTGTGTGTTACAAACATCAGCACAAACGTATAATACTCTCCCAACTATAGTGGTGTAGGGTATAAAAAGTGTCCACATAATACATATAAAGGTATATACATATGTTTGTTTAATGCCACAATAGTCACTTCCGTTAAAGTTTTTATCAACATTGTTGCACGAAGATATAGTTTTTTCAGTTTTATGTTGATTTCTTTTTATACCCACTATCAAAAATGTAGGCGATATATTGTTTTTCTTATTCCGTATGTAGACATTTATTCCGTGAGACATTCTACCCATGTCCGTCCATCTTCCTGCCTTCCTGGTATTGAAAAATTTCAATATCGATTAACGATTTCACCTTACCCCCATATAAGTGTCGCTCTTCTAAAAATTACAATAATGAGCATCTACATAATTTTAAAATTCACATAATTTGATGGTGGGTATATTAGAATCGGTACATCCGAATATAGCGCTTTTATTGGGTTAAGCCTTACTGCTTTACCCAACAAATATAATTTATATGTGTGGTATCAAATTTTACATTTCTGCGAGTTTTGAAATCTCCATACTCAACTCTATGTTTTAAATCGATATTTTTATATGTGTTTTATTAATTTTTTTTTATTATGTTGAGGATATTCTAAATGTTTGTTGTGTTACTAAAAAGTACATTCGTAATAAAAGGTTATTTTTTTACTATTTAAAAAAATTATAAAAACTTAATACAACCATGTATATAAGAACATATATGCATATATATATAGAACTTGCATTCGTAAAACTTTTATAAAATTATGCAAATATGTGAATGTTGCAACACCCAAATACAACAACCTCAACACATCCTTAATGACAACACAAATGTATGTATTTGTACTGGGGTTGCCAGCGAGGCAACCACTTGTTAATGCCGTAATACACGGTTGTCAGATCTTACAGCGCTATCAGGAAAATGTTCATAAAATTTCTAAAAATAGGTTGTAAAATTGTTGATCCTTAAAATATTTTAGTGAGCACCGGATTTTGCATAATACAAAAAGAAAGATTTTATTTGACACTAATATTTCCGCAAACCAAAAAAAAATACGCCTATTCTTGGCAAGTTTGTAAAGATATACTATGGTGATATAGGGTATATATCAGTTTGTCATTCTGTTTGTAACACTGATCCTTATGAAATTCTGAGTCGATCTATATATGTCAGTCTTTCCGTCTGTCTCACGTTAAAACAAAGCAATATAACTCCACGAAATCCACTCAAAATATTCATTGTTATCCTAAGCAGTTTGGTATTGAAAATTAGCAAGATTAGTGAAATAGATTCAGAGTTATGAGTAAAAATTTAAGACAACCTCCAAAAAATGACGATTTTTCACATATTTATTTGTATTTTAATAAAAACTACTGCAGATAAATTATTGAATTTTGTCATAGATACATCTATTGGTGCCAGAATTAACATAGTTAATCAAATCGTTTCACAATTTCATATACCTCCCATACAAATGTACATATTCCCGGAAAATGTGTTTATTGTTATTAACTTCCGTAACAATATCAAATATGTCAATAGAATTCATACCAAGGAAAACATTTTTACATCGGTCCACAATTGGTCATAGCTCCCATACAAGGTTCCGTCCCGCAAATCGCTTAAACGCCCATAATTCACTATTTAATTAAGATTTTTTGTACAAAATTTGGCACAAATATAGTTTTTATCTACATAAATGTTACCGTAAAATTGTTTTCCGATCGGTCCAGAATTGGTCGTAGCTCCCTTAAAAGGTCCCCTTCGTAAATCACTTAAACGCCCATTACTCATTATTTAATTTAGATTTTTATACAAAATTTACCACAAATATTACTTCTGGGTAATTCCACAGACATTTCCACCACTTCAAATTTTCAACCCTTTCGATTTAGTTATAACTCGAAACATATATTCTACTCTTAATGGCGTATAAATTGGATCCATAACTTATACGGTTCATATGTTATGAGTCTCTAAAAAAAGGCATCTCGTGTATTTTTGTTCAAAATAAGAAATGTTGACGACTGACCCAGCAAAATATTTTCAGATTTTGGTAATGAGTATTGTAGGATATGTAGTTATTTCATACATTACGTGGTAATGAGTTCTCGTTATCAATATAATAATTTATTTTTTTGTTTGAATGGAAATTGTAGTCAATTGTCTATACGTATGTCTAATAAGGAATTAGTTAGTGATTCTAACCGTTGTCGATTTTGGAAGTATTTTCAATAAATGTTTATATTTATTTTTGTGTGAAAACCATTCCAGATAGAATGATAAAACTATTTTTAATGGGGCATTGAGTAAGAGAATAGAATAGCAAACATTAAAAATAACCAGTTTTAAATCCGGAAAAGTCGGGTAAGCAGATTTGTAACTAGTTATTTTTTGGTAATCGTCGAACAAAAATAAGTATTTATTCACCCAAAAAGTAACTACTTACACTTTTCTCCAATATTACTTGCCTACTTACCCGGTATGTAAATATTTTGCTGGGGAATTACTATGGAACCAGTTATGCAATTTTAACAAATGATTCGACAGGACTTCGATTACTCCTTTTTTGACATTTCATTAAAATTACATGAAGTCCTGGCGCAAGGACAATATAGTGGAAAATGTCTGTTATCCTTACATATTTTAAAAAAGGATATTTTGTTTTTCTTATTTTTTTTACGACAACTAGACAAACTTATTGTTATTGTAAAAATTTTAGAATGGGATCTTAATGGGTTTTATGCAGTTTATTCTGTATGCATTTTACTATATGAAAACTTGATCCGATATCAATAAATTTCGGTGGCTTTAAGCTCTGATTAGTTATTACAGCCCCCAGTGTAATTTAAGTATTTAGATTACAAGAGATCGCACTATGGGTCAAGGAGAAACTCTGACGAGAAGAATATAATTAAATAATTATGTGCGGTTGTTACTATTGGCTGTACATAAAAAATATCACAATGACGTTTGTAGTACAAAATATATTTAGGTTAGAAAAACATATCTCTAATGAACAAAAAAATGGCTATAAATCCAAAACTGCTGATAATGCGAAAAAATATCTGAAACCAAAATTGTTAAATTGGATTCCCTTCAAATTTTGTTATGACTCCTTAATCCGTAGGTTGTACTAAACTATCTATTTTTTAGACAGAATTTTTCGGAAGTGGATTTTATATGGAAGCTATGACTAATTATAGGCCTATCCGGAAAAAATTCGGAGAGTGATTCATTTGTACACAAAACATATGTGTGCGAACTTTATACCGATAGCATTATTATTTGAAGAAATATATGCGTTAAGTGCAAAAAAATTGGTAAAATGGTTTAAATGTACATAAAACCTACGCAAGTGGAATTTTAACCCGATAATTTAATAATTAAATGAAATATATGCATTCAGTGGGGTTTCGAAGTGAATTTTATATGGGAGCTGTGACCAACAATAGACCGACCAGGATCCGAGTGATTCATATATAGACAAAACGTTTTTGTGCAGAATTTCTTTAAAAGAGATTAATAAATCAATGAAATATATGCCTTTAAGTGATTTTAGGAAGTGTACATTAAATGGAAACTATAACCAATAATGGACCGATACGGAAAAAATTTGGTGGAAATTAAACATACCAACCAATTGTGGACCGATACAAATCTTCTTTGGTAATATGATTTCTATTCATATTAAATTTATTTGATTCATATTAAATTTATGATTTCTAACATACTTGATATGTGTTACAAAATTCATCGAATTATCTTTATTTTCGGAACGACAAACTTATATATATCACCACTGATGGCGGTGGAGGGTATAAAAACATAAATAAAATTCAATTTATTCTGTGTTAAATGTGTTACTGTAGAAACAAAAAATATTTTCTATTTAATTTTTTTGATGACCATACCAATTTTCATTTTACTTAGTCTAACGACTTCCTTAACAGTGTGTAGGCATCTTTAATGAATAAAATATAATTTTAAGAAATCAAACAATTCTATATATCATTATCCGTTCGAACTAAAATTTAACACCGGTATCCACATAAATTCAATAATTTTGGGGCCCTTATAATGTATGAGTGTTTTAATATTGAAAATTACATATACAATTTTTTGAATAAAAGTAATAGTAGAATTCAAACATACATATGTCCAATATAAATATGCTCTCCCGTTATTACAATTACTAATTTCAACCTTTGAGTTAAAAGAAAATATCTAATACATATACATATGACTAACAATTATTTTCTTAAGACACAATTTATTACTTCAATAATCTTGTGGATATCGGATTGGTTCGATTTGTGCATTCAAATGCCTATTATACACATGTACGTCAATGTTCATTAATGAACAATGAAAGTACTTTTTGTTATCTCATTATGAAATTTTGGAAACAAAGTCAAATAAATTTTAGTAAAAGTCTTAAACAGCGAAGACAAATTGTGTTCGTATAATATACTGAATAATCTTCTATATTCATTAGAGGTGTAACAAAATTTTCTTTTCGAATATATATGTTTCAGGTAATTAAAAAAATCCTATCCCATACAACAATGCACTACATATTTTCATACAAATATATGTACTTATGTATTTTAATTTAAAAAATTTTAATGATATAATTACAATATTTAGTTAACAACAATTTTATTTTTATTACATACTTATGTAGTTTTCATTAACGTCGTTTCATAGTTGCACAAAATGTTCTGTACATTTTAGCTAAGACCCTAATACGAATGCTGATGGGATGATCATAATGATATTGATGTTAATGATGATACAAGTAAGTAAATACTGATTGTGGTTCGATAAAATTAATACGTCAGCATTTGTAGTTGTGCCATTTTATTGATTCCTTTACAACCTAAATAAAAAACTCAAACGAATAAACACAAATGGACTCATGGACAGTTGGAAATATTGTCTAATAACATACGATATAAGTATAATATATAAGGGATGTGTGAGTATTTTTTTTGTATTTATCGGTACTAGTTTTAACTAGCAGCCAAGCTGTAAGCCGCACATTGATAAGTCTATGGTAGAAGCAAACTATATTGGCCGGAACTTGAATAGAGTTTTGTCGGAAATTACCAACATTTCATGAGGTGTGAAATGATTTTATTACATCATTACGTGCCTCAGCGCTTTATGCAGCAGTCAGGAACGTAGGAAACTATATTATATATCACACTTTAACATTCATATGTATGTACGTACGTATGTATGTACATATTTATGTACAAAATATTGTTCCTTAAACACATTTACAATGTACTTTGTACATATGTATGTACGTATATTAAAACATAAATGTATGCCCGTTGATGATGATGTTGCAAAGATTCAATTTGTTTAGCAATACAGTTTTCCATACGTACTATTTGTAGGTACTAGGGTATTCAAATGATTAATCGTCGATCGGTTAATCGATAAATTTTTAACGAATAATCGCTCGAACAAATTAAAATTGCCAAATTTTAAATAACGAATAAACCGATTAAGAAAAACTTATTATTAAACAATAAAATTACTGTATATCTTATACAAAATTTAATATATTTATAAAAAAATTTACTTCCTGTATTAATTTCTTAACATCATTTCTATAATGAAGAATATTTGTTGGATGATTTTTAAAACAATACTTCAGAAACATTGTAATATGTTGTTCTGATTAATTTACTTCTAGAATGGGTTTATGCAGAAACTTTTTAAATTTCTGAAAAGAAATCTTGAAAAAAATTATATCGCCTTTACTTCTTTCTACGCCTAGTTATCATCTAAACTAAACAGTGTTGTGTTCCTAAAGTATTTCTAATAAGTTGAACGTATTAATTGTGGAACTCGTTGATAAATCCCAAAAACATAAATTTAATAAACTTAATATCTTTATTTAGAAGAGGATTTCACATGAAAATAAATATTTTCTAATATTTGAGAAAAATCTTCATAGTATTGAAAATTATAATTTTGTTTGTTATAGGAAGAACAATATTGTATATAGAAATATTATTATTAAAAAACATCCACTTGCCTTTTATTCGATTAACCGAATAATTTTGAATTATCCGATTATTAACCGGCCAACAGAAAACCCAAATAATTATTTGTCGAATAAACCGAATAAGACAAAACCCCGAATAATTGAATACTCTACTAGGTACTCTCATGAAAATGTAAACCACGAAAGATATAGTAAATACCCTTCTAAGTCTTGGATTTTTAATTATAATCCAAAAAAAATTGAAGAAGAATAGTATAATTTACCTGAAATTTAGAATTTCTATGAAAATCGGAAATCTAAAAGTTTAATGAGTCTAAATGGTACAGCCAATTTTCGCAACAATTGTACCTCATGTGTCTCTAGCCTTATACTAAGACATTTATTTGATCCAACAAACACATACATAAATATATGCATATATTTTTAGTTTTATATAACACAAAAAATAACAAGTAAGAGTGTTATTTTCGGCTGTGCCGAATCTCATATACCCACCATCAAACCGTTTGCCGTAAAAGGAATGCTCCCTTCTAAACATCAGAGTAAAATTTGGAATATGGCTTCATTCTATTGAACTAACAAAATATAAATTTTTAAAAACCAAATATTTTAGTTCAATTTTTAGACCTTGAAAGTATGAGTAATTTTCAGAAGAGGACCTTTATATGCGTAAATTATGAACCGATACTCATAAAATTTTGTATAGAACCTGTTTATGCAAAATTTCTGCGCAATACCCATATTTTAAATAAGGAAAACTCTTATTTTAATAACCAAAACTCGTTCCTGAAGGGAAACTTTTATAGGGGCTAGGGTCAGTTATAGATCAGTTCTCATTAATTTCAGAATGAAGAATTATGTTATTAAGTATACACTTTTTTATGTCGATTTTCAGCGCTGTACTATTAGTATTTATACCCTACACCACTATAGTGGGGAGGGTATTATGCCTTTTATGCTGAAGTTTGTAACACCCAAAAATATTGATCCTACACCCACCTTAAAGTATACCAATCGCCTCAGAATCACTTTCTGAGTCGATTTAGCTATGTCCGTCCATCTGTCTGTGTATCCATGTAAACCTTGTGCGCACACTACAAGTCGCAATTTTCAAGACAATTTGATGAAATTTGGCTCATACACTTTTTTTCGTTCAAGGACGAGAGATTTGTATCACATTTTATCGCTATACTCATATTTTTTAACCTGTAATGAGCGTTAAAGTAATATTCTGAAGGAAGTATGGGCGGTGAGGTAAATTATGGACCGATCCTTCCTAAATTTGTTGGAGAGATTTTGATTAGCATTAATATAATGTGTGTCAAATTTCGTCAGTATATTCACATTTTTAAGCCAGTAATGAACATTATGGTCCGATCCTTAAAAATGGTTAAAAGGTTTTGGTGCATAAGAAACTTACTTATACCGATTTTCATTGCTATACTCGAATTTTCAGGACAGTAATGAGTGTAAAAGTCATTTTCTGAAGGGGACATTATATGGAGGGTTGGGTTATTTGTGGGCCAATCCTAAAAAAAATTGGTAAAAAAGTTTTGGTTCGTAAGAAACTTACTTATACCGAATTTCATCGCTATACACGCATTTTTGGGCCAGTAATGAGTGTTAAAGTCATTTCTTTGAAGGGGATCTTATTGTACCGAATTTCATTCCTATACTCGCATTTTTGGGTTAGTAATGAGTAGAAAGATTTTGGCTTATATGAAACTTATTTATGTCGAATTTCATCGTTATACTCGTACTTCTTAAGCAGTTATGCCCGTTAAATCTGTTTTTAGGAGGTCCACTTGTATGGGGGCTATCCGAAAAATTGGACCGAAATGGCCCATTTTCAATACCAAACAAACCTTATTTATGCAAAATTTCAACTGTCTAGCTTCTCTCGTGTGGTCCCTATCGTGATTTCAACAGACGCACGGACGGACATGGCTAGATCGTCTTAGAATTTAATAAGGACCCGATGTGTTACCAACGGA
>NC_060950.1:37481293-37483312 GCF_022045245.1 Lucilia cuprina
CAATAAATGACCCTACCCCCTATATAAGATCCCCTTTATAAAATCACTTTAACGCTCACTACTGGCCTAAAAATTCGAATGTAGCGATGAAATTCGGTATACGTAAGTTTCTTACGAACCAAAACCTCTCTACCAATTTCTCTTATCAACATTTATGTGGATAGGTCCATAAGTGACCCTACTTCCCCTATTTGGTTCACTTCAGGAAAAGGCTTTAAAGCTCAATAATATCTTAAAAATACTATTGAAGCGATGAAATACGACACACGTAACTTTCTTACGAGCCAAAACTTCTGTACCATTTCTTTTTGATCGGCCCATAAATGACCCTTCTCCCATATGAGGTCCCCTTCTGAAAAATTACTATATGCTCATTACTGGCTTAAAAATATGAATGTATCGACGAAATATGACACACATTAGTTTAATGCCAGCCAAAATCTCTACAACATATTGTGATACAAGTAAGAAAGATTCTCGCGAGGCAAAATCTCTCTACCAAATTGTATGTGGATCGGTTCATAATAACCCTACCTCCCATATAAGGTCACCTTCAGAAAATTACTTAAATATATGAGTTATGAAATACGGTTATGAAATTCGATCCGAATTTCATGCGGAATGTGACGGTAATTCACCATACCAAATTACGAAAATTACTAGTAGAGCGCTGAAAATCGACATAAAAACATGCATACTTAGTAACATAGTTCATTATTTCGAATTTAATGAGGACTGATCTATAAATGACCCTAGCCCCTATAAAAGGTTCCCTTCAGAACGAGTTTTTTTTAAATTTTGCATAAACAGGTTCTATACAAACGAAATCTAAGTAAAAAATTTTATAAGTATCGGTTCATAATTGACGCATATAAAGGTCTTCTTCAGAAAATTACTCATACGCTCACGGCTTAACAATTTAACTAAAATATTTGGATTTTAAAAATTAATATTTAGTAAGTTCAAAAGAGCTCGGTCCATAATTGACTTAATCTATATTACAAATATCACCCTGATGTTTATAGGGGAGCTTTCCTTTTACTGCATACGGTTTGATGGTGGGTATATGAGATTCGGCACAGCCGAATATAACACTCTTACTTGTTGTTTTTCAAAAGGTATTTTTTTAATTTTCTATTATATTGAACCTAGATATGTGAAATTTTTTAAGTATGAGTCTGAGTTAGGTGAGAACCGATAAAGTGGAACTTTTTGAATATTCTATAATATTGTACCTAAGAATATGAAATTAAGAATGTAGATTCGGATTTAGGTGAGAACCCATAAAGGGAACTTTTTCGCTTTTCAAAAGATGCTTTTTGAATTTTCTATTATAATGAATTCAGAAACATGAATTAATTTATGTAGAGTCGGAGTAAGGTGAGAACCAAAAAATGAACGTTTTGGTACTTTTTTGCTTTTTAAAAGGTACTTTTTTGAATTTTCTATAATATTGAAAATAGAAACATGAAATTAAACATGTTGAGCCGAAAGTAAGTAATGTAAAAGAGGACTTATTGGTACTGACTGTTTTTTTGTTGCTTTTGAATATTATGGCATAGAAAGTATTTAAAGCTCTATTAAACATAGTTTCGGATCAAACCTTTTTTAATTACTAAGGCAGTGATTATCTACCAAATTAATTGCATAATGTAAACAAATAAATATATTTTTTAAATAAAATATATAAAAGATTAAAATAGTGGAACTTTTTGAATAAAATAGTTCCATGACGGCTTGTTCAATCAACTAATATATTAAATATAATTTATGAATTGTGCCACGTATGTATGTATATATAAATGTCCATATAAATACCCCAACATATGAGCATTTCCATGCCATTTACTTGACATTTGTATGTCTACAGATGGGTATAAATTTTGTAAAAATAAAAGTAATAATTCAAAGCAAGTAAGAAATTATAGTTGAGCGAAGCGTACCATATAATACCCTACACCTATATACGAATAAATATGATTTAGTTTTTATAATAAATCATTTAAGTTAAATATATAT
>NC_060950.1:37483412-37485023 GCF_022045245.1 Lucilia cuprina
TTATGGATCTATGACCGATATTTCAATGTGTTGCAAACGAAATGATAAAATCAATATACCCCCCATCTTTTTTGATGGTGGGTATAAAAATGAAACGTTATTTTAGTAGACCATACAAGAAAGGACAGACATACTCACCAAAAGACAATCAATAAAGAATATAAAATGATTTAATATTGGCCACATTATGAGAGTTAGTTTGTTTATAGTAAGCAAAAATAAAATCATAAAAATGTTCGTATCTATTTCCAAGCTAATTTATCACCATGTGGAATTTGGGAATGTAATATCGTAAGAGTGTGACTTTATTCCACTTAAATGTATATGTAAATTTTTGACTAAAGGCCGGTACTTACTATGTGATACTTGACTATACAGGCGAATAGTAAGTATCACTTTTAGATGTTATTGAAATACTTGTGAATTATAATCTGTTAGATAATAAAAAATAATTTATGTAGTTTAATATTAAATTAAAATATTTAAATTTAAATACTCCAAAAATACATGATATTCTATAGGTACATAGGTGATGTGCTACACCTCCTACTGCTAGTCCATTAATTTTTTGTTCAAATATCCATTTTGACACGAAAGTGGTTCCGACAAAATTTGCAGACTACCGATATCTGTTAATTTTCAAACTTGGCTATTATGTGGGTGTGGCACCTATAATTCCTTTTAGACATACATGGAGACAAATAAACACAGAACCCACAGAAGAAACTTCTAGATGACTCTTGGATGTAAGGTATAGCCAAAGACTCTTCTAGATGTGACTTGGAAGTCATTTCTTGAAGTGATTACTTATTATCATCTAGAAGTATTCCTATCTTATTTACTATAAGATGAGTATACTCTTCTTTTTGATAGGTTTCCCCTTTGAATTTGAAAAATGTTAATACAAATCATAGAGTGGAATATTTAAAGGAAAGATGCTAAAGTATAGTAGAATATTTAATTTTTATTGTAGAATTTATACAATTAATGGATCACCAACTGTTCAAGAATATATCACTGGCACAAGTTAAGATAATTAAATTCATACAAATGTACAATGAATGGGCCGGTCACACACACAGAATGTGTCCAAATGAACTTCAGACAGACAGACATATTAAACATACATATTCATTTGATATATCTACAAAGTTCAAGGACTCTAATTTAGTGGTACAATTGATAATTATTAAAAACTTTAATAGATTATTTTTAATCAACCCTTTTTGGTACTTCATTTCTGTTTTTGATTTTAAAAATATATATAATTAAAGACTTACTTCACTTTAAAGACATACAACTCCCATGTTTGTTGAAATCAGTTTTTATAGGACTCCAGATATCGACGAGATCCGAATCTTCAATAATTCTGGTAGACATGCTTTTGAGAAGTTCCATTAACAAAACAAAATACTAACCATATGGTTAGTGTTGTTATTGGAGGCTTGTTTATAAAAGCAGAGCATGAGTAACAGAGCGAGAGCAGTACTAGTGTGTTGTTATTGGCTAGAAACATGAACATAAGTATGTGGAGCCTAGCTTAAGGTAGAAGACATAAACTTTTCAACCTTAACTTTTTCGTTTTTTAAAAGGTTCTTTTTGAAAAAAGTG
>NC_060950.1:37485123-37504748 GCF_022045245.1 Lucilia cuprina
CCCTTCGGAAAATCACTATAACGCTTATTACTGGCTTAAAAATAAGTATATAGCAATGAAATTCGATACACATAAGATTCATGCTAGTCGAAATCTCTCTACTAAATTTTATATGGATCGGTACATAATTGACCCTACCCCCATATAAGGTCCCCTTCAAAAAATGACTTTAATGCTCATTACTGGCTTAAAAATACAAATATAGAAATAAAATTCGACATAAATAAGTTCCATTCGAGCCATTATTGTTCCTACCCCTAAATATAAGGTCCCCTTCTGAAAATGGCCTTAATGCTCATTACAGGCACAAAATTACGAATATAGTGATGAAATTCGACACAAATAAGTTTTATACCAGCATAAATCTCTCTACCAAATTTAATGAGTTATAAAATTTGCTACCGAATTTCATGCAAAATCTGTTAGTAATTCACCCTACCCCCATATAAGTAAGCCCCCGATGAAAATCGACATAAGAAAGTATATACTTAGGAACATAATTCTTAATCCCGAATTTAATGAGGACTGATCTATAACTGACCCTAGCCTGAGAGTTTTGGTTATTAAAATACGTTTTCCTTATTTAAAATACGAGTATTCCAATAAAATTTGACATCAACAAGTTCTATACAAAATTAAATCTTTGTACATAATTTCATGAGTATCGGTTCATAATTGACGCATATGCAGGTCCTCTGCAAAAAATTACTCATACGTTCACGATTTAAAAATGTAAAAAAAAATATTTTGTTTTAAAAAATTAATATTTTGTTATTTTAAAACAAAATTGACTTAGCCATATTCCAAATATCACCCTGATCTTTATAGCATTATATGTTAGAATTTTGATGGTGGGTATATAAGATTCGGCACAGCTTAATATAACACTCTCACTTATTATTACTGCTTTGCTATGTTTTGTTGCCTCCGTAATGGAATCGAAAGCCAATGTCCTTTAAAAGCCAAATAAGCTTTTTGACATAGCCAGGACCACCTACTAACTAAACGTAAGCAGATGTGGCTTAAAACATACTTACGCACACACATTAATGTAACACAACATTTCGTGGTCACTGGTCCCGATATACAGATTTTATCTAAAAACTTTGTATTAAAAAGATACGTTGTCTGTTTATAGCACTGCTGGGAAATGACTACTGTTTAAGTTGAGGACAAAAACCTTTTATAGATTATCAATAGTTTGTGTTGTTGTGGATGCAGAAGCTGGTGCTGATGGTTTATAAAGCTTTAACCTTTTCCTTTAACACAGACTACCATTTACTCTGACTCATATTGAACATGATACATATATTCTTAACAGTGTGTGTATGTATAGATATTGAGGAAAACACATTGTCCATTGTGCAAACTGTTGACTTTTATTGATTTCATTGAAAGGATTTCTTTAACGTTTAGACAATTTATTATCAACACAAATAAAAGAGGGCGATGGGGCTTAGCAATGAACGTATTTTACTTGAAAATTATTGTAAAGTAGAATGAAAGTGAGTCTATGTGAGTGTGTGTTGAAGGCTTTCAACATCGTTCTTCCAATCTCTGCAATACTTACGTAAACACACATACAGAAACATACGTCTGGATGTCGCACATGTCTTGGCATTACGGAAGTAATATTTTAGTGCGCAGTCATTAAACCAAATACTAACCATAAATAACACCATCACATCGTTATGGCCCCGTATGAATCCATGGTTGTTTTCCATGTCTCTCTATGTATGGACAATTTTATAGGACTTTGATTATAACTTACCAACCATATCCTTAGTTTCTTCATTGTTTTTTTATTTCATTTTCTTAAAAGTTTAAAGTCAATGAGCAACTTACTGCAGTATAAGTTTTGTCATAATGAATATAACAGAAAATTGCTTTTGTCTTCGTTTCCTAGTAAAGTGAAAGTGGTCATCTATGGCTAAAAGTGGTATAAGCAGTTGATATAATAAGGAAAATTTTGAACTGGAGCTAAGTAAAGCATTTGTAAAATTTAAAAATTTGTAAAATTAACATAGATTCAATTTTTCTGACTATTTTCAATATTTTTTTTGTTAGAAATAGGATATTTTTAAAAATATCTTAAAAAACTAAAAAAAATTAATTATCAAATAATTTATATAAGGCATTTTCAACGAACTTATTATGAAATTTAAAAAAAGTATATAGTTGATTCAATTAAATAAGATTATTAATTTCAATAATTTAACTAAACTTTAAAATCAATAAATTATTTAATTGAATAAATTAAATATTTAATAAAGTAAAAAATAAGTTTTAGTTACTTTATTTATCAATTAAATTAAAAAGTTTGGTTAAAAATTTATTAAAAATCAATAAAGTCGATGATTTAAACAACCATAGAATTAATTAAATGCACACAACATTAAAGGATTACTGTAATAAAGCTAATTAAAAAATTAATTAATTTCATTAAAAATGAAATCAAATTGTATGCTTAAGTATTATTTAAAACAATGAGATAATAAAAATTAATTTAAAATAAGTGGGAGTGTTATATTCGGCTGTGCTGAATTTTAAATACCCTACACCTTTTACAAAATTAAAATGTGATTTAGTTGTCATTCTAAACCATTTAAATTGAATTGTACCTTGCCTTTGATATACATACTTAATAAGTTTTTGTTGAATTAAATTGTGGACATTTAAATGAAATTTTGATTGGGGCTTTTCATAGGAGCAAGCGTCATATGAGGCCTTATAATTATAGAATTCGTGATGGTCATCAACTCTAGTATAGTACTTGGTTTTGCAGCTTTTTGTCATATATACCCTAAACCACTAAAGTGGTGTAGGGTATATTAATTTTTCTCAAAGATTTAAATAGCTTAAATCCGTCACGAATGCAAAATGGCACCATAAAATATGTTTAGCTGTAATTATCGTATGAGAGTTAAGAATAATTATAGATGATCGTTAAACAAATTTACTATTTTAGTGATTTTCATATTGGGACCTTGTGTGAGAGCTATGACCAATTGTGGGCCGCGCAGTGGTATAGGAAAAAAAGAGGGAAATAATTCGGTAACTTCTGAACGGTTAATCCGATTTTAATGAAATTTGGACCTTATAGGCCAACCAGGGGCCCGGCGGGGGGTCCTCAAATTAGGACACCTCGGCTATGTTAAATTTTTTAAAACTATCCTATTTCTTCATTTGAGTTCCGATTTAAAAAAGAAAATCGTATATAGAATCTCCTCATCGAGCACTATAAAAATGTCATATATGTAACAAATTTAAGAGTTAACCTTATGGACGAAAATAATAGTGCTAGGTAAATTTTCTAAAAGATGTTGTGTTTTCCCTAATTAATTTGTCACTTAAAAAACATTAGGTAGGCACGTTATATATCAATGGAAAGGTAATTTGTCTTTTTTTTCAAAACTGTATATAATTTTTGAAAATTAAAAAATTCGCGGAATACTTTTTTCAAAAATAATTAAAAAATGTTTTTTATTCAGTTTTTGCGAAGATACAAATTTTTCAAATTGCAATAAAAATTTTATTTATGAATATTTTTTAATGAAATTTTACAGATATGTAAATTTTTTTACTCAAAATCCAAAATTAAATAAAAATTTCGAATTTTCTTATTAGAAATCCCGGAATTCCCAAAAAAGTTTTAAAAAATTCCAAAAATGGGATTTTTTGGTTTTTTGCTTATTATATCCATACCAGGGGCGGGGTTATCGAAACCCGTTACAAAATGATTAAGAACATATTGGGTCATATAAAACAGGTCACTATAATTTGACATCGACTATGCGATTTGAGAATTTTTGCTCAAAATTGAATTTTCCATAAATAATAGGGTTTTTTTATCAAAAAACTAAAGTAAGGACGGTAAAAATTTTAAAATTTTAATTTTTAAATGCGAATATCTCCTAAACTATAAGAGATAATTTACTGCTTTTTTTTATAGTGCTCGATGAGGAGATTCTATATACGAATTTTTTAAATCGGAACTCAAATGAAGAAATAGGATCGTTTTAAAAATTTAACATAGCCGAGGTGTCCTAATTTGAGGACCCCCCGCCGGGCCCCTGGTTGGCCTATAAGGTCCAAATTCAAAACCTAAACTCGACAACACCTCCTCTTTGCGCATACCAAATTTCATTAAAATCGGATTAACCGTTTAGAAGTTACCGAATTATTTCCCTCTTTTTTTCCTATACCACTGTGGGCCGATATGAAAAAACTTTTACGATTACATTTCTGTATGTAAAAGTAATATTTCTGCCAAGTTTTGAATGATTGAATAAATTAATAAGGTAATGTGCGTTCAAATAATTTTCGAGAGATGTGAGCTATGACCAATTGTTTCCTGCTAAATTTTAATTAGCTTAATAAAAATTGGCACAGAGTTTCTCCTTAACATAGTTAGTAAAGGATTAAAGCGAGATATTGGAGGTCAAAAGTTACAAAAATCTGTTTAAGTGGATATTCGCGTATTATTTGTCGTACGCGTTATTATAATTTCTTTAGACAATTGAATTTTCTAGCATAACATTAGTTGTTTTCGAGATATAGTGCATTATTTTTTCATAGCATTAAGATTTAGAATCTTAATAATTTGAACCCCAATAGAATCTAATTGAAGCTTAAAGTACATAATTAGTTTCTGTTACATCCCCCATCATAGCATCACTTTCTTTCTCATAGTCCGTCTATCCGAAATTTGAAATTTGAACAAATTAATCGACATAATCTACAAAGTCAGAAAATATTTCTAATAAACTTTATTGAAATCAGACTTTGACTTCAACTAGCTCTATTATAGACAACCACCTTTAATATCTTTCCAACATTAATATTTACCATATCGTTTTACTCTTTTGGGAATTCAAAAATTATTATAAAATCTTTAAGAATAAAGTCTGATTTTAATAACATTTTGTGGGAATATTACCTTAATTATGTGGATTAAGACAACAATATTTTTGAGACAGACATTGCGCTATGGGTGATAGCGAGAATTTGAGATAAAACGTGTGATAGTGTATAAACATATATTAACGGCTTATGAATTATGACAAATTTGTTATAAGTACAATCTATATTAAGATTAGGTCAAAAACAACTAATGATACTAACTTTTTCAACCTAAAAATAGGAAACTCTAAATTTAAATCTTTATAATATTTATTTTTATGTAAAATTAATGTTTAGAAGTTACATATATATATATATTTCTTTTCTTCTCTTATATGTGTTTGCTCGAATAGACAAATGTGTATGCTTTGGAATACATTCTTGTAAACAAAATGTGTTAAATTCATGTTTTATATCGTCATCTGGAATTTAAAAGTTTTTCGAACTCAATTCATAGTAAAAGCAAAATTCAAACTACACTCACAATCTCTTAAAAAAGTTGTTGTACGTAAATTGTACGAATTTTGTATGGAAAATGCCCGTAATAAATCTAAAACTACGTTCAGACCTATCAAACATTTGGTGAAAAAGACGTAACCACTAATTTTTGTAAATTTATTTTTGATTCTGCATGATTTTTATAATTGCAAATATTGTCGAAACAAATAATAAAGACGTTCTGAACTGATGTCGTAAAAGATATATTATATATGTGCAGATAAATATATTTTTTAAATAAATCAAAATGTAGATTGTTTAGGGGTCATATCATTTTCGTCAAACATTTGATAGGTGTGAATGTAGCTTAAAATAAACGATTGAGTTTTTTTGCCTTTCATGTATGTAAAATTTTCTATTAAGTTCTTTTGAATTTTAGGTGACGACATAAAGTAGTTACTTATTACTACATTAATTTTTGCTTATTTGTTTTAATGTTGATATTGTTGTATTTTTCTGTAGTGAGACAGAAGCTTCTTCACCACCATCAGTGGTGATAGAAGTTTGTCATCCCGTGTGTAACACCAATAAATATCCATCTGAGACCCAATAAAGTATATAAATTCAGGGTCCTTATCAAATTTTGAGTCGATTTAGCTGTGTCCGTCTGTCTGTCTGTATGTGTGTCCGTCTACCCTAAACACACTAACGTTAAAATTAAACAAAGAAAGTCTGCCAAATTCACAACATGGAAAAACTAAGCATTTTCTACACATTCTGATGTATTTTTTACAAAAACTATACGATGTATTTCTGTTGAAAAATTGCAAAATCGATCACATTTTTATATACCTTCTAAACAAAAGTACATATTCCCGGAAAATGGGTTATTTGTTATTAACTTCTGTCAGAATATCGATATTTTTCACAAAATTTTACAAAATCTTATGTTAGTAGAATTCATTCAGAAAAAAATTTCTGGATTGGTCCATACTTGGTCATAGCTCCCATACAAGGTACACTTCCGAAAATCACTTAAACGCAAATATTTCATTACTAAATTAAGATATCCAGACATTTAGCACAAATATATAGTTCCCATAAAAGGTCCCCTCCAGAAAATTGCTGCATGACATTGGAGATTCATTGAAACAATAATTGGATAAAAAAATTCATTTGAAAAATTTTGCTATTTCTTTATTACTGCGTCCTAAAAATTGTCCTTCTAATTAGACCTGAATGAAAAATTTTTGAGTCCATATCTTCGAACTACCAGTATAAATTTCGAGTATAACTTTCGAGTCTTGCCACTC
The DNA here is from genome assembly GCF_022045245.1 of Lucilia cuprina. Lineage (NCBI taxonomy): Eukaryota > Metazoa > Arthropoda > Insecta > Diptera > Calliphoridae > Lucilia > Lucilia cuprina. Next base: position 37,491,777 of record NC_060950.1, read on the forward strand.
GATTGTAACTCGAAAGTTAGCTTTTAAGGTCATTTTCGTTTTTAAATCCCCAAACTACTCGCAAAGTTTACACAGGGGAGGAATACTTTATGTTTTTTTTAATGGATCTTACCTTTTACCCTATATAGTATCTTTTTTTAATTGAATTTGACCAGTCTCTTTCCCGTAATTTTGCCAGCGCTAAACTTTATATTCTTTGAGTCCAGTACCTTTCCGTTTTGGCCGCCTTACAAATGTCCTAAAATTAAATAACGATGCACAGTGGGGCAGAATCAAAATTTTTTGGAAATAAATCTGGCATTTCTAAACAGCTGATCCGATCAGGATAAAATTTGGCATTAGCGTAGCCAAGGAGTATTTGAGTTTAAGTTTTGAAGATGAACCCTGCAGATGCTCCACTGACGGCGCTGTGGCGGCTCAAAGTAGGACACCTACGACATGTAAAATTTTTAAACTCGTGCCATTTTTTTTGTTTTTCACCCAAATACAAAGATTTTTATATTTTCTGTAAGCGCTCGACCCGAGTTATAGGCGTTTAAAAATTAAGTGATACAAAATTTACCATACCTTGGTCCGCCTTTTTTTGAATACCGGGACCAAATGGACTCAATTTCCAATAATATACAAAAATTTTCAGATCAATATCATTTACAGATCCAAAAATATAAGTTTTTTAATTTAAAAATTCAAAAAAATTTAGATTTTTTCCGTTTTTTTTTTGCCAAAAATGTGTCTTAACTCTTTTATTAATAAAATAAAATTTTCTTTAAGAACATATAACGATTCTATAGTTTTCTAAAAGGTATCTTTACGCAGAACGCTTTGGCGTAAAAAACTTGTCCTATTTTTTTTAAAAAAGGTTGCCATTGCGTCTTTCCTAATATGACCTATTTTTTATCAAAACTTCAACTTTGGGCGACATGTTCTAAAATCCCAAAGCTGGGATCAGAAAACTGAAAGCAGTTTTGGAAACCTCAATATGTTTTGTGTTTACTCCAAAAGTATTTTCCCAGCCCTGAAAGAAATGTGGACCCTATGGGCAAAAAAGTAAAAAATCCCATTTTTGCGATTTTCATTCCCATTTTTGGGAATTGCGGGATGCTCTTTGACCTTTTCAATTTTTTTTTAGCATTTTCTTATTTGAAATGACAAATTAAACAAGCGTTGAAAATTTCATTGAGTTTTGTTCATAAATAAAGATTTTGTCATATATTACATATTTGTTAAATTTCTAAAACTATGATTTATAGGGTCGTAGATAGCTATAACAATTTAGTCCATATTTAGATATGGAAATTCTCGACCCTTTACAAAAAATTTCAAGCCAATATCTCAATTACATTCAAAAATAAACCTGTGTCCTTTAATTTCATCTTTTTAATATTTTAGTATTAGATATTACAGAACATATTTAAATCTTATATTTACCTATTTTCTATTTGTTTGCGTTTGTTTTCGTTTATGATCATGTAGGCAAAATATGATAATTTCGATTCATTCACTAAAAGGAAATATCATGACTGAATTACAGCAGTCGTTTAGAAATGCCAGATTTATTTCCAAAAAATTTCTATTCTGCCCCACAGTGCAATGCCTTTTTCACATTTTTTTCATATATTTTTAGTAGTCGTCTTTTCAGTAAAAGTTCAATAGTTTCCAATGTTTTGTCAGTAGCATAAAAATAAATAATAGGTATTTAGTTCTCCTTTTTCTGAATTTAATTAATTATGTCTTTGTTTTTATACCCTCCACCACCATGAGTGGTGATAGAGGGTATATATCAGTTTGTCATTCCGTTTGTAACACTAAGAAATATTCATCTAAGACCCAACAAAGTATATATATTCTTGATCCTTATGAAATTCTGAGTCGATCTAGATATGTCCGTCTGTCTGTATAAAAACGCTCACGTTAAAACGAAGCAATGGAACTCCACAAAATTCACTCAAAATATTCATTGTTATCCTAAGCAGTTTGGTATTGAAAATCAGCAAGATCGGTGAAATAGTTTCAGAGTTATGAGTAAAAATTTAAGACAACCTCTAAAAAAATGGCGATTTTTCACATATTTATTTGTACTTTTTACAAAAACTACTGCAGATAAATTGATGAATTTTATCAGAGATACATCTATTGGTGCCAGAATCAACATTGTTAAAAATCGGAAAAATCGGTTTATTATTTCATATACCTCCCATACAAATGTACATATTCCCGGAAAATGTGTTTCTTGTTAATAACTTCCGTTACAATATCGATATTTTCACAAAAATTTACAATTTAAAGTTCTATGCCAATACAATTCATATCAAGGAAAACATTTTTCCATCGGTCCACAATTGGTCATAGCTCCCATACAAGATCTCCTCCCGAAATTCACTTAAACGCACATAACTCATTACTAAATTAAGATATCGATATTAAATTTGGTACAAGTATTGCTCTTATATACAGAAATATTACAATGAAAGATTTTTTCGATCGGTCCATATTTGGTCATAGCTCCCATACAAGGTCCCCTCCCGAAAATCAGTTAAACGTGCATAACTCATTACTAAATTAAGATATCGATATTAAATTTGGTACAAGTATTGCTCATATACACAAAAATATTTCTAATAAATTTTTTTCCATCGGCCCATAACTGGTCATAGCTCCCATACAAGGTCCGCTCCCGAAAATAACTTTAACTCACATAAGTCATTACTAGATTAAGATATCCATATAAAGTTTGGCACAAGTGTTGCTCATATACAGAGAAATAATACTGTGAAATGTTTTTCCGATCCGCCAATAATTGATCATAGCTCCCACATAAGGTCCCTTTTAGAAAAACACACATACAAGGTTCCCTTCCGAAAATCAGAAAAAACGCACATAACTCATAACAAAATATTTATATCCATACATTTAGCATAAATATTGCTCTTATATACATAAATTCACTATAATATTGTTTTACGAACGATCCATATTTGGTCATAGCTCTCATACTAGGTCCAGAAAATCACTTAGATTCACAATATTTTTTTACCAAGTAATGATATAGATACAGAATTCTGAAATTTTATGTTTATATACGTAATTGGACATAGCTCCCATACAAAGTCGTTTTACGAAAATCTCTTAAACGCACATTACTTATTACCAAATAAAGCTATTGATACATATGATACATATACAAAAATTCTATTTCTCCTATACTAGGTCCAGCCCCAAAAAGCGCTTTATCTGTATTTAAAGAGCATTGTTAATTTGTGTAGAACAAAATTATATATGTATTTATATTTTGAAAATCTCTAAATCTTTCACACACATGCATACATGCAAATTACTAAATTTATAATGTTCAATAAATCTTGGAATTGTAATAAGTAGATTTAACTTTTGGGATTTTTTCTATTAAAGACATGAGAAAACTGATTTCTACAAATATTTGATCAATTTGAAAAGTAATAACATAGAAGTAGCTGGTGGAGGGTATTTAAGATTCGGTAAAGCCGAATATATACTCTAACTTGTTTTTGTTAATTTTGGTAAATACATGTATATTAACAGAAATTAATCATAATTATTAAGGGGCGTACAACAATCCCGATAGAGACCCAGGTGTATTTCTTCGGATTTGATGTGTATACACCTTTCAAACTAACTAAGTTTAAAATTTCAACCATTTCTTAAATATTTGAAAAAAATTCCATTGTCAACCACTGTATATGTATATTTTGAATTTCCTTAAATCTTTCACACACATGCAAACATGCAAATTATTAAATATCGCGAAAGCAATTCTTAGGGCGCAATAATAATATAAAAGAAATGACGTTTGTAATGTTTAATAAATCTAGCAATTGTTACAGATTTAAGATATTTAAATTTCTGGGATTTTCTATTTACGACATGAGAAAACATATTTCTACAAATATTTGATCAATTAATAAAAAAGTATTAATATAAAAGTAGCTGGTGGAGGGTATTTAAGATTCGACTCAGCCGTATATAGTACTCCAACTTGTTGTTAATATCTTTGTTGGTGTATGGAATGGTATTTTAAGTGTCAACAGTTTTACAGTTCATAATTTTTAGTTTTCACAGCAGTCGGCATTTTTTTAATGAGTCTTCAATTGTCAGTAAAACGCAGTTCATATCTACATCGACATTTAAGTATGTATGTATTGTGAGTGTCCTGTGGGCAACTTTTTTTGAGGTATACTCAGCGTTGCCATTCACAGTTTATTTTTTTACCAAAGTTCAGTTTAAAAAACTACAAAATTCATTTAAGCATTTTAGACAATTGCTTATGTTTAGAGTTTTATTATTTGTAAAACTAATAATAAATCATTGGTTTAGACAAAGTTTTCTAATTCTTTGGAACCATATACATTGTTATGAAATGTCAGTAGTGTGGTTGGTCGATTTAAAGAGGACAAGAAATGCATTGGAGTGAGTCTTTATCTGCTCTAACCAGTGATTGCCTTTTCTTTTGTCAGGGTTACATTGAGCTTTACTCACGACACCTGTCATTCCCCAACGGAACTACTATGGTAAGAGATTGCATAGCTCGAGTAGTTGAGCAATTTGCTTGAATGGATCATGTACAAAAATTGTCACATGTGTGTAAGATACACAGAAGGAACCACCGTGATATAAGGCCATCACGACAGGTGTTGAAGTAAAGCACGGCTATGGCGAACCTTATATGTTCATATGTATGCATAATTACCGTTAATGTGTGTATCGTATTAATTTAGGAATTTATGGATCCACCCTTTTACCATTACTAAGGTTAACTAATTTGATATTTAATTATCGCCATAAATTGGATAATGCTTTCGGTTCATAAAAAGTGAACCGAAAGCATTATTTATTTTCATCAGGTTCACCCCACCGTTTCATTATTCCAAAAGGCCGTATGGGATTCTCTAACTCATATTATTAATTCAGCTTTTGTCGCGTCGAATGGTTTCGCGTTTGTCAGCTTAACTACCCCGAGCTCCCTTCCCTTTAAAGCTTTTACATTCATCTTTGAGAGAATTCATTTAAAACTTTTTTACAATTCAACACGATCTTCTATCAAATAATATTGCCCAAATTGCCTTCTGGCTTTTAGTAGGTATATTAAGATTTTTGATTATGGGTCCTCAATATAGAAGCCCAGGTCCACTTTATCCCCCAGCTTAAAGCCATCCCTGTAACAATGGACCAAGACATTCTATCTGGGATCAGCGTATATCGTATATTCTGTATATCGTACATCTCCCAGCCTTTCCATCTGCTCCTTAGCATGTAGTTGATCTACACAGAGAAAACAGATTCGTTGCCACAACCGAATTTGTTTCCAATCGAATATAGTCGGTTACAACAACTACCACATAAATTGGTTGAAATTACCGAATATTTCATTTGTTAAAACTATGTTTTTAGAACACAGATAAGTAGTTAGCACCGAATTATCGATTGAAGTCATTGATTTAATAGTTGTCATAATTACTTATTTTAAAATACAATTCAGTTACGGTGACCGGTGTGTTTTCATTTTAAATTCAAACCTTACTGTATGTTCATAAATCCATTAATAGCGCCAATCTTACTGGCGATGCCCACCAGATCATAATCACAGGCAGGTGAAAATAAGCCTTCTTTAACCATCGATGTATTTGATGCAATTTATTGTTGGTACATATTTCCTTGCGTAATTGGGGGCCAATTTTAATTTCTCACGTACACAGATAATAATATCGGTCAAAGTCTTTTTAGTCTTCAACAAAGCTACAGCCTTAGCCTTCGTGGTACCGTTTTGAACCTTCGAGCCAGGTTTGGTAGAAACATTATTGTATTTAGCAGCAGCACGAGCTATGGAGCTTATTGTCAGCAGCAAGCTTCTTTTTGCTATTAGCTTAGTATCAAAGGCGGGCTTCGCTGCAATTTCCTTTTTTCCACCAACCGAAACCTCTTTCTCTAGTTGTTTATCACTAGGCTAGTTTCTTACACAGCTTACACTAATTTGGATTTGAGATGATCTTGATATTAGGAGTTTTAAAATTTAAGATGATCAAATGTAGTTATGGGCATACAGCATTTTGAAAATAAACGTATAATGTTTCTTCTTTATATTTTAAAAGGAAACAGTTTAATGAACTTACAATTGTTCGTAAAAATCTGAAAAAACTTCTAATTATTTGTAATTTTTCATTTTATTTATAAAATTTTGCTCTTTTTTAATTTATATTATTTTAGTACCAAAGTATAACAAGTAGTCCGACACTTTGACAGCAGTATCTAACACTAAGCATGTGTTAATGAAAAAGTACCTAACGCTAAATATGTGTTGGTAACAAAAATGTATTTGTATTAGTGCATTCTAAACACACAGAGTTTTATAAAAAAATTACAATTTTAAATTTGTTTGAATTTTCAATACCAAAAATTAGAACTCTGTTTGTAAAACAAGATTCAACAACATTATATACCCTGTGCAACACTGTTTCAAAATTTATAAGAATAGATTTAAAAAAAAAAAATCCAGATGGCAATTTGGATTGGATTACATACTTTTTCATTGAATTTTATCTGAATTGAATTTACAAACATTTTCATAATTCTAATTTATTATACCCTTCACCCTCGTGAGAAGGGTATATAAAAGTTTGTCATTCCGTTTGTAATTTCTATAATATAATTTTCCGACCCTATAAAGTATATATATTCTTGATCCTTATAGATAGCGGAGTCGATTAAGCTATGTCCGTCTGTCTGTCTGTTGAAATCAGTTTTTAGAGGACCCCAGATATCGGCGAGATCCGAATCTTCAATAATTCTATGAGACATGCTTTCGAGAAGATCGCTATTTAAAATCAGCAAAATCGGTCGGTAAATAACGGAGATATGAGCAAAAATCCGAGACAACCTCTGTATTTTTTTGTATGTTTGGAATCCAAACATACAAAAAATACACAGCAAAAAAATATGATTTGCATTTTTTGTTAAAATAAAAAAATTTTCCCTTTTGTTTTGCAAATATATTTTTTAATGAATAGAAAAAAGTATTTAAAACGTTTTCAATTATATGAGAGTAGATTGTGAGTTATTGTATAATAATTTTTATGCGAATAATGTAAGTTTGAAATTTAAAACTAACACAAATTTTTTCCAAGTGCTTTTTAAAACAATTTTTTTTACGATAAACAAAAACAAAATCTACGTCTTGTCAATGTTTACCAGCAATGAATCAGAGGTCGAAGTCGACCGGCTTCGAGTCTTAGCTTAGCCGCCGCCGAACTATATTTAGTTGCTTAAGCCACCGCCGAAACATTCGGCTTAAATCGACTCAAATTTTTTTAATGTTTTTATTAACTAGACTGTAAGATCAATTATGTTTAAAATACACTATGGTGAAGGGTATATAAGATTCGGCACAGCCGAATATAGCACTCTTACTTGTTTTTAAATTAATAAAAAATATATATCAAATTATTTGTATTAATAATTCATTATGCATAGTACCACATGTAACTTACAAATGCAAATAGAGCTGTAATCTACATACATTACATTATTATTTGCAAGCGTTTATAGGCGTCTCATTAACTTCGATTAGAACACCACACATTATGTAAGTGAACTTTTAATTTGTCTTAATAATATTGTGGCTTACATTCTAAGCGAAAGCACATCGATGAAGCAGCCTAGGACACTTTTATATTAAATCTAAATGGAAGAATAAGTGAAAGCATCACCACTGACTGCCACGAAATACTGCTTAGATAAGCGAGTACATAATGTGTATTTTTACCGCTGGGTCATAGATGTGAGAGAGTAATTTCCTATATGTGAGAGTTGGACTACTTGTTATACTTTGTTTAGTACCAGGGATGGCAAAATTGGTACGATGGTACTTTTTTGATACTATTTGATGTGCAAAAGTACCGTGATACTCCCGAGTCTTATTTGATACTTTCAAAGGTGTTAACATTGAGGGACGGACACCATATCAACATATAACGCCCATTCCAGCTTTAAAATGTATAAACATATTTCAGAAATTACAAACTTTTAGCAAACAAAAATTTGTACTTTGGATTGTAAGAAAGCTTTAACTGAATCTGAAGTTAGTATAATAGTACGTGTTCTGAGTGGACGCACAGGATTACGAGCACATTTATGCAAAATTGGACGTGCGGATTCAGACGTATGTAGAATATGTGGAGTGAAAGGAAGGACAGTGAAACTCTGGAGCACTTTCTTTGCGACTGCCTGGTATTCGTCGAAGATAGATCCAAGTATCTTGGAAGTGATGTTATTCCGGAAATAACATTCCTGACTAACACTGATTGGAATAATTCATTCAGTTATTTTTTGTCATGATAAAGAGCGCACAACAGGCCCGATTATGGCCTAGGTGCATTTTTTTCTGATTTGATGTAGTACACATCCTTCTATCAACCTAACCTAAGTACCACTGAACACTAAGAAGTGAAACGCTGTCATTTTTTTACAACAACAACGTTACGCTCTTCTCACAGACGAGTTCTGTGTAACTCCAACACATATGTAAGAAACTTACTTCAAAACTTTGTCGCGAAAATTCGTGGCTTTAATTACAAGTTTTGATATTTAAAGTTAAAGCAAAAATTATATATTTAATTCGATCTTGCTAAATAACATAATTAAATTAACCGTTTATAAAGCTCAAGTTGGTTAAATTAACTGAATTAATAGTTCGGCGAACCCTAGTTCTATCACAGTTATGTTTTTTTCAGTTGTAATTATATAAAATATGTCGAATGTATTGTTTTTTTAATAACTACAACTATTTTTCTCTTATAGTAAACAAATAATTGTAACTGTGATCGATTTCCAATCAATCTTTTTTCTGTGTGTAGTTACGGAGCACTCGGTCAACATTAAACTGATCTAGGGATTGGATAAGAGTACCAGTGTGCACGTTATTGAAAACGCCTTCGATTTCAATGCATACCGCCAGTGTATACAGTTTGCTGTCAAAGGATGCTAATATGTAGTGCACAACTTCGTTTAAGGCGGTTTCCACCGATCGTATCTTTACATAAGCATGCTGCTTAAATTTTAGGACTTTATCAGGTACACTGTTTTTAACCAAACTATCGACAATCCATTCCAAGATTTTAAGTAAGAAGGACGTAAGACTTATCTTGCATAGGGTTGCATAGCTAAGTTTCCCTGGTTTAGGTATAAATACTACCCGTGAATCCTGCCATGTAATGGGGGTATATGAGAATTCCAAGCATGCAATAAATATTTGAGACTGATGTACGGAAACCAGTCGCGCCTCCATCTGTAAGAGTGCCGGTTTATTTATTTTGTTCGTTTATATCCTCTTTACTTTGACATTGAAAAGTGTCCTGACATAAATAGTTTTTTATTAAGGTACCGAACATTGTCCAATTAGTTTTAGACTTATTCCGAAACTTTATAGGCTTTTTGTATCTAATAAGAATCCAGAAAAGGTATACATATACACATGTGCTTACAAACGGAATCGCAATAACAATACATATATACCAAATATTTGTATATCCATCAAAGAAGATTAGAGGTAAATTGATATTATTTATCTGGTATGCTAGTCGTAAGTGTTATAGTCTGTTAGACCGGAGGTCGTGCGTTCGATTTCGAACTGTGGCATTTGTGACGGTGTTCACAACAAGTTAAAGTGTATTTTTTTTCGGATTTGATTTAATATACATCTTTCTTCCAAACTAACCAAATTTCTAAAACTTTATTTTCTTAGAACAATTGTAAAACAATACAAGTATTTATTTCCCTCTTATGAATTTTTACCAGAGTGATTACTATTAACACGGGGATATTAATTTAAATTCGTATTACTTTGACATAACAATGACAGAAATTTCAAGAAATGTTTATGCATAAGTTAAAAATTATCTTATCCTAATAAATTTGAACCAAAATTTAAACCTACCAAACAAACTACAAAAAGGCCAAATCCAATCAAACCAATTTGGGTCTATTTATACCCAAATTGGTATTTCTTTTATAGCAAATTTAGAATTACAAAATTTTTTGGGGCAAGTAAAAAAGTGACCGAAATTTTACTTATATTTTTTCACTAAGAGTCATTTTGTGAGAATGTTAGTCATCAACGATTTTCTTAAATATTTGTTCTAATATGCCCAAAATTTAGAAACGTTTGACACTTATAAATACTTTCAGAAATCACTTAAATAATTTATTTTTTTTTTTTTGCAAGGAATATTTCTTACAGATTTTTAACAACAAATATTGAATGCTAATGCGTCATTCGAGTCTACTTTGTTCGCACATGTCATGCAAAAATATAATTGTTTATTGGAGAAGAGCAATAGTGATATCATTAAAAAGGCATTTCGAAAGCGCATTAGAAAATATAAAAAAAAGAAATTCAGTAGCCCAAAATGGACATATTTAATATAAAAAATGAAAATTCTCTTTTTCAAATCTATAAATTTGATTATATTTAATATATCCCCAGCAAATCATGACAATTGCAAAGAAAATGCTTCAGAGTTTCACATTCTTGTCTTCATGCTTAATATTCATCTCAATCCGCATAGCAGGGCTCGTAATCCTGTGAGTCAATTAAGAATACGTACTATCATACTTACTTCAGACTCGATCGCTTTAAGGAGGCTTCTCGTACTTAGGGCCACCCAAAGAATCCAAGAGGCGTTATGAGTTTCTCTCACTTATATTATTAAGTCTGCCCTCGTTGCGTCTAATTGTTTTGCGATCGTCAGGTTAACTAAGTCCAACTGCCTTCTATTTAATTATTACATTAACTCTTTAGTTGCCAACTGCTCCCGAGTGGCCTGGTAAACGTATGATGTAAACCTTACCTCTAGGTGAGTATTCGTAAGAGCATTTTTGAAATCCAACACGGTCTTATATTTATATAATAGTTTTATAAACGAGTTCATAATTTTACGATTGTTTCAAGTTTTAGGTTTAGATATCTCGAACCATGGAGATATGACAGAGGTTAAACCTTTATTTTTAAATCGATTGACTTAAATTTAAAGGTATACATATATGTTCTTACATTTTTTACAATTTCAATAGTTTATATGATTATGTTGCAGAATTTGCTTTTTTAAATTATGGTGATAAATGAAACCTTCTAGTTACGTTTCTAACGTTTATAATTACGTCTACTGAATTAATTAATGCAATTTATAATAAAATTTAAAATACATAAGTTCCTTAAATACTCCAAATAGCCACAATAAATAAACACTTTATTTTTGACTTCCTTGTTGTATGTATTTTTGTGTCCTTTATGACACTTAATTATTTAGTGTTTGCAAAGCAATAGCAACCAAAATATTTAAAATATTAATAAAAAACTTAGATAACGTTAAGTTTTTGTACGTGTATATCGTCTGCAGAAAGACAGAATATTATGAAATACTAAAAATATTTAAAAATATTTATTTATTTAGTAATTTGTGAACCATTAAATTAAATTTCTACGAGCGATATGCTTAAATGTTTTACAGAGCTTCTTTCTTGTATACACAAGTCAATAATGTCAAATACAAGTTTTATGTACATTTTTTTCTCACGTGCGTAAAATGGTTCCAAGAGGTTCCTTCATGGACGTGTTCAAGTCACAAATGTCGTCATAAACTCACACGTTTTCTAATCTAATACAAGGTCGCCAAAGTGCCATTAAGTTCAACAAAATATGGCAACGTTTATAATGTATGTTTGAATTATGAATAAACAGCTAAAAAATGTAATGTTGATAAGAGAAAATCCATTAAAGTTTTCACAAATACTCATTTTAAGCGTTCTAAATGAACGTTACTTAAAAATGTAAAATTACATTTTTTTTTACAAAAAAGTAAAACAATATAAAAGAGCGCAAATTTTAAGATATGATAATAAATTTATGTGAAACATGAACATGTAAAGAAGCTTCAGGAAAAGAGGTTAATTCGGTCTTAAAAAAGGTCTAGAGCACCCTGCAGGAAATGGAACTAGAACCAAACTAGTATTTAACTAGTACCAAAATCAACTTTCCTATACCATCGTAATGATCAAATTAACATTGAGTGTGTTTGAAAAATTTCTAGTAACATTATTATAGGCTTATACTAGTACATTTGGACCCAATTGGGTTCTTTAGAACCAGTTTGATACTAGTTTCAATATTCATTAAAAGTCGCCATAATTGGTGGTTTTGCTCTATTGCAATCCTCCTGCACAATTTCAAGTGAAAATTACTACAGATCCTGGTTTTAATACGGATTTATTTCTAAAAATAAAAATACCAAAATACTATAAAAATGTTGTAAATAAATTTATCTATCAATTTAATATGAAAATTTTAAGAAATTCTGGTTCTATCAATATCACCAACGTTGATATCATTGATTTTATTGTGTCCAAAAATTCCATCAAGGTACATATCTCCATTTCGTTATAAAAACATTTGCCGTACGATAAAACAAATATTTTTAAATTTAATAGACGTACTTACAGAGGGATTTGCTTGCACCCGGACCTAAATTTTGATACGGTTTTTGTTACGAAATTTGTGTTCTTTTGAAAATGATAAACATATATGATTTGCTGAAAATTTTCTTGCCTTTTTATGAATATACACAGAATCTTTAAAACTAATATCTTATTCGACATTTGAATCTTTTTTTTTTAGGAAAATATTTTTCCGAAATATTTCAGAATTTCAATATCTAATCATAGTTTGTATGCATATTCATATTTTACTTAGAATTCACATATTTAACTTAGGTACCCTTCTTAGTTGTTTATTTTATATCTATCATGCTAGAAAAAAGTCAAAACCAGTAAAGAGAGTAACGAGAGCAATTACATATCTACATACACGTACCCACTATGTATGTGCGTATAATTGTGTAATAATCAACATAGGAAAAAAATTTAAAAAATTTGCATACACTTTTTGTCTTT
>NC_060950.1:37504848-37516782 GCF_022045245.1 Lucilia cuprina
GCGGGAAATCTTTTTACATACCCCTTAACCAATGTTTTGAGCGGTTATTTCAAAGTTTAATAGATTGTAAATTTTTATTATTCGAGTATCTAATCGGCGCGTAACAATTTGTATGCACTATTTATTCTCTCATTTGAAGGAATATGTTTGAAAATATCGTTTATATTCAAAATGTTTCAAAGTTATATTTTAATAATTTAATAAAATTATTTTTTCCAACACATGTCAAACAAAAATCACTCTACAAGTGGCACCATTCAACTACTCCTAGTACTAGTATTTTTACATATAACTCTAACCCAACTTGTACTAGTGCCTCTTGTTCTAGTAATAGTACTAGTAGAATTAAGACAATTGTAGTTTAATTTTCTGCAGGAAATATACTAAATTTTCATACTTTAAAATGTCTAAATGCCTTTGAACAAAAATTAATAAATATTTGGTAGCTGTTTCTCTCATTTCTATGTGTATTCATTAAAATATATCGCTGATCTTGTGCGACTTTCTTCTTTTTTAAATCTTTTCAAAAAATAACGAAAGCTATACATCAAATGGTTTATTCGTATTCTCTTCTATGTAAGATTCATTACATATTTCATTTAGATCCCAACCAAACGCACTCTTCTACATGAAATTTTAATAGATCATAGTTTTAAGTCTTGACATAACTTTTTTAACGTTTATTTCCTCTTATATTTCTAAACTGTCAAAGCTTTTTTATTAACATTCCACTTGCATTCCACTTAGTAACCTCAAAGCTCTTCAAGGAAACCAATGAATATTGAGTTAAAAAATATTTTTTTGATAGATAAAATGCTTTGGAAACAATGAAGAAATAGCTACTTGAACAATTGATGAAAAGTTGCAATCAAAAGTTGAATACAACACTCCTTAACCAAAATGTCCAACTTTCACACCATCTGAATCCGTCAGTTCTTGACCGAAATAGTACTAACCATTGTGTAAAATTCATCCAAATAGATTTTTGAGTCAAGTAAACTTTCTAGAGTCTAATAAACTTTCTGAATAATTGTATTTCGCCATACATCATAAGATGGCATTTTGTATTTATTACTTTCAGTAACTACAAATTATAGTTTCCTAAGGTCCCTAACCGAGAACGGACTCACACGATGTCGTAATACTTCTAAGGGACAAATGTTAAATTACTTGTGTACTAATATCTGAAGAGCAAGAAAATACCATTAATTAACAGTCTTAAGTACTTAGGTGTAATCCTCAACCGGATATATAAATGGAGACACCACCAAGAGGAAATAATCAACAAGGTATATCGGTGCTGGGTGTATAAGTGATGTCATGGGTACTACGTCAACTAAAGCTTTGGAAATGCTGCTAAAATATTAGGTTTAGGCAATAATAAAACGGTAAGTAAAACCACATATATAATGTGACCATTTCTGAACACCGATTAATGATACATACATATATTTACACCTTTTTTTACTAAGCCTTAAATTTAACTTTATTTAACATTAACAATAGTTTGCTTACAACTGTAGTTCACTTGAAGTAAATTGAATATTTCATTAATTATGAAATGTTACCTTAATTTATTAATTGTATTTGTTACTATTATTTTTTTAAATTAAAGTGGTTTTTGTTTGCATTAACTAAAATTGTGGCAATTAATTATAAAAAACTGATATATTTTTTACGCAAATTAAATATATTTCCCTTATGCCAGATTTTTGCACACGAAGCGATGTTCAATGTTAAACTTAACAATGCGATCAGAATATATTCAATTCCTTCCCCTAATAAACAAATTAATTAATTTGTTTGTTTTGCTGGTTTCAGCACTGGTATACAATTTTTATAATAATTATAATTGCAATTACGAACACAATTAAATTCAATGGGAAAAATGAAAATAAAAGAAAAAACTTTAAACCACTCATGTTTATGTTTATTTATGTATAGTGTTTATTGCAACAAATGTTTATGTTGGTGACACCAAATAAATGTTTGCGATGTTTAACCACGAATGTTGCTGTTTTTATTTTATTTTTTTCCTACCATTATCCTTCCTTTACATCTGTGTTTTCCTTGTTTGTTTGTTATTTTTTTATCATTAAAACCATTATTATTTATATGTTTTATTCTCCATTATTAGTTGTATGTATTTCAGTTTGTCATTCATTGTGCTCCGTCTGTTTTTCCGTCTGTGTATGTGACTTTTTGTGGATCTTACTCTGATAACAGGTTGTTCCCTTTGTGCATTATTCTCAGCTAGTCATGCAACAATAATGTCCTTGTATACGTACCAATGTATTGTTCCCCACATGCTACAAACTGCAAGCTAAACATTCTGTCCACATACCCAAACATATGAACGTTATTTGTAGGAATTTGTCACGTTAAAGGACAATAGAGCTTCGTGGTAATAGTTACAAACTATATACACATGTTGTATTAATAGGACTATGTCTGTATATGTATGTGCACAATGTATATATTCTACACATACATACATAAATGTAAAAAAATTATGCTATATATTTTTGTGATTGTAATATTGAATTTAGTCACATAACCTACACATCGTGGTTTAATGTATTTACCTTAACACTTGTATGCTAAACAGAAGTAAATGAAAATTCTATTAAGTAAAAGTAGGCTTTCAAATTAAGGGGCAACATATTGATTAATACAATAATAACAAATAAATAGGCGATATACATTTTCCAAATACATATATTTTATAATAAACAAAGATTATAAATTTTTTGCGATTTAAAAGTGAATCCCCTTTTTGAAGAATAGACTGAGCAATGCTATATTTTTGTTTGTTTTAAAAGTTCTTGTAAGATACAATAGTGTGTAAGAAAATTAATTGTATTAATTTTGTAACAATTATTGTATTGAACTAAATAATGTATAATAAAATTATAAAAAAAAAACTGGAGTTAATAGACCTTCCTAGGGAATAAAAGTAAACAAAATATCCTACATTGTGTTTTACTCCGAATCCTCCTCTACACGTGTATATGTCTTTATATACTAGTCCGGTTCCGCACCATATCAAATTTCTTTATCCACAGTCGGATATTTTAATAAATAACAAGTAAAAGAGTAATATTCGGCTATGCCGAATCTAATATACCCACCATCAAATCGTATGAGGTAATTGGAATGCTCTCCTATAAACATCAAATTTAATGAAGAGGACCTTATATGAGAAGTAGAGTGAATTATTGACCGTTTTTATAAAATTTTTCATATATTTTTTAGACCGATTTTGGTTCATATAAAACATGTTTAACACTATCCGCATTTAATTCGGTATAAAGATTTACATTCCTATAAAAGTAGTTAAGTTTTTGTTCGTAAGAAACTTTCTTATGTCATATTTCATCTTTACACACATTGGGTCAATTATGGGACGATCCACATAAAATTTGTTACACAGGTTTTGGCTCGTAGGGGGTTAACTTATGTCAAATTTCATTGCTATACTCGTATTTTTAAGCCTATGGCTTGAAATTTTTTGTAAAGGGTCGAGAATTTCCATATCTAACTAAAAATGATATTAAGGGATAAATATGGACTAAATTATTGTAGCTATCTGCGACCCTATTAAAATTTTTATATAAATCATAGTTTTAGAAATTAAACAAATATGTAATATATGACAAAATCTTTATTTATAAACAAAACTCAATTCAATTTTCAACGCTTATTAAATTTGTCATTTCAAATAAGAAAATGCAAAAAACAAATTGAAAAGGTCAAAGGGCATCCCGCAATTCCCAAAAATAGGAATGAAAATCCCAAAAATGGCTGGGAAAATACTTTTGGAGTAAATATAAAACATATTGAGTTTTCCAAAACTGTTTTCAGTTTTCTGATCCCAGTTTTGGGATTTTAGAACATGTCGCCCAAAGTTGAAGTTTTGATGAAAAATAAGTTATATTCGGAAGGACGCAGTGGCAACCTTTTTAAAAAAAATAGGACAAGTTTTTTTTTAATTTTTGAATTTTTTTTAATTTTTAAATTAAAGAAAGTATATTTTTGGATCTGTAAATGATATTGAATACTCCTTGGCTACGTTCACGCCAAATTTTATACCGATCGGATCAGCCGTTTAGAAATGCCAGATTTATTTCCAAAAAATTTCGATTCTGCCCCACTGTGCAACCCAATGAGTTTTGTCATTCCATCGTTTATACCATAGAAAAATAAATAGAAGTGTTACTGAGAGTAAGAAATATTACTCTCACACATGTACAAGTTCTGTGTGAATTTAATACACTTGCATGAGTCTTATTATTTTTGTTTACATAATATAACAAAAATATGAAAGTACAAAATGTATCCGAATACATCATACCCTACCACATTGCGAGTAAGTTGCAATAAGTTATATAGTACTTTTTAATCTAGAAATTATATTTAAGAGATTCGTATTTTCTTAATTGATAAATGTACTTACTGCTCAATATAACAATTGCCTGTAACATTTTTGTATATATAAAATTTTTTAGTCGAATTTTGTAAAGATCCTATTCTTGTATACATAGCATATACCGTTTCTAAAGTCTTATTTTGTTGACGGATAACATCATTGCATTGACGCAAGTGTTACTAACTTCAATATATAATCAAAATGCCGTTTCCAAAAGTGTGGTGTAGGGTGTATTTAAACTGCATTTGGGATGCATTGAAATTAACAATAATCTTTTATCCTAAGCGTTATTTCAAGCATTTACACAATTCCTATGGCCCAATAGTCCCTGCTTCAGCAATAAACTTTGTTAAAAGTTGTGTTTTTGCCACAAAAATATTGAAAACATTTTTAGAAAAAAAAAACGAAATTTTCATTTTCATTTCATTTGTATTTATTATTTTAATATTATTTTCAAGTGTCGATATTGGTCCAACCCAGCAAACACAACGAGTTTATTTCAAATTTAAGATAATTTTTAAACAAAATCGTTCTTGAATTGTTCAACTGAAATTTAATAAAAATAACTAATTAAAATCATTATTACATAAAATATCGAAATTTAATATCAAATAAAAATATAACAAATTCTTAAACGATAGAGTTTGTGGGGTTATATATTTTTCAACTAAAACACTCTCACGACTTAGGTTTTTGACAGCAGAC
Organism: Lucilia cuprina; assembly: GCF_022045245.1. Classification (NCBI taxonomy): domain Eukaryota; kingdom Metazoa; phylum Arthropoda; class Insecta; order Diptera; family Calliphoridae; genus Lucilia; species Lucilia cuprina. The sequence goes on from NC_060950.1 coordinate 37,509,983, forward strand.
TTAGGTTCTGTCACTCTCAGTTTCATTTCTATGTATACCTATTCTATGGTTTATACATTTATTTTTTTAAAAACATGATAAGCCACTTTGAAAATGCAGTAGAACTTGGTTTTTGAAACTAAGGGTAGAAATACAATATTGCGACTGCTGAGACGGATATTTTTTAATATTGAGTTTTGACAACTTAAATCGTTGAAGAAATCTGCACCAAATTAAAATGTATTTTAATTTGTTTACGGATTTTCTCTCATTTACATTTAGAGTTTCCATGCTTTTAATGAATGAAAGCCATGTGGTGAATAAATAAACTATGAAATACAAAAACAAAAAACAATACAATGGCTACAAAATCCGCAGCTGCAGCCGCACTCAATTTAATTTACATTTTCTCTGGGAAGCAGAAAACGCAAACGTATCCGCAGGTTTGTATTTCTACTCTAATAACTTGATAAGCCACAATTTTTTTGCTAAAACACTGGTTTTCACTTTATTTACGATCTCCATCTATTGGCATCTGATAATTATCGACCTTATATGATTATAAAGCGTGCTTAAAGAATAAACTTAAAAATCCTATTTATTGAGAATTTTTTTAAACTTTAATGTCGATTTACTCAAAATTTTTGTCCGTATACGATAATGCGAACTTGTTGTCATCTATGGCCAAAAAAGTGTGATTTTTCAACTGCCGTTTCAAATCTCCAATTTAAGTTTTTTTTTAAACTTTGTTAATCAAATTCCAAAATCAGATAAGTAAATAAAACGGTAAAAATATTAGATAAATATTTCTTACAGTTTTGTTAAACCTACGTTTGAACTCTGTGAATTTTGGGAAAATCGCATTTTTTTACAGAATACGTATTAATTCTTTACTCTTGCACATTCTAGACAAATTTTCAGAGTATTAAAGACAAGATAATATAAAATATATATTCCAAATTTTATTCAAATCGGACATTCTTAACCTATAAAATTTGGAGTTCAAAGGTTAAATTTTGCAAAATTTGTGAATTCTGGTGTTGGGGACGTGCAATATTCCCAACTTCATTTTTTTGAGCACTCTAATAAACATATAAGCATATGTATTACCATTAAATTGTTTACAAATGTGACACGCCCATTTAACAGTTTCTTTTCCTAAATTTTGCATTGTAGTTCAATTTTTGAGTATTCAGACTTACCATTACGTGTTTATAGATCCAAGATTATTTAATTTTTACACAAATATTAATGCCATTGAAGATACAAGGATAATAATAGATTTTTTAACCTCGTCAACCCTTTTTAATGCTAGTCTAATACACACACATTAAGTAGTTTTAATTTAAGGTCGTTACCAATTGAATTTAATTACTGTTCAATGGTGATTTTAAATGAGCTTTAAATTACAAATTACAATTAAATTTCCAATAAAAAAACATTTGTTAATGTTCAAAATTTAACAGGCAAAGTAACGCCTCCATAATGGATGAACATTTATATATTCACATTGGGAGACACCCACTACTAAAACCAAAAGTATTAAAAGAATTCGTTTTAACTATTTACCATCATTAAGTAGTGTATAATAGAATCGGAAACATTATTATAAATACAAAATGTTGCCTAGATTTTTAACAAAAAATTATCCACTAGATAAACATTTATTTTTAATACCTCGTTTCGCCTTGAGTCTCATAGGATATTATCCGGAATCAGAAAGGACTACTAAGGTGCAACTATGGTCGTTCTTCAATATTGTAATTTTGGGCTATGGCTGTTATGCGGAATTTTATTATGGCATTCACTACTTGAGCATCGATATACCTTCGGCGTTGGATGCTCTTTGTCCCGTGGCCTCAAGTATTATGTCGTTTTTAAAAATATTTTTCATTTGGTGGTATCGAGAGGAATATAAATTTCTTATAGAAAAAGTTCGTTATTTGACGGCCCAACAAAACTCCAGTGGTAAAGTGCAAATGAAAAAGAGATATTTCACATTAGCAACACGCTTAAATGCTTTGGTATTCTTTTTTGGCTTTTGTACCAGTACTTCATACACTTTACGACATATTGTCACTAATACATTTTTGTATCTCAAAGGTCAACCCATAATTTATGAGACACCATTTAAAATGATGCAAGTTATAATCACTCATAAATTTACTAAATAAACTTATCATGTTTTTATTTTTCTCCCAAAAAGGTTTCCAGAAGCTCTTCTTTCAATGCCAATTTACCCGATAACTTATATATTAGTCCATTGGCATGGATATATAACGGTTTTAGCATTTGTCGGTGCAGATGGCTTCTTTTTGGGATTTTGCTTTTATTTTTCCACACTTCTGAAGGCCATACAACAAGACTTGCAAAGTATATTGACTGATAATGGAACTAAAAACAATTGCCGATATGACTCTGAGGAAAAGGTTTGCGCGGCCCTGGAAGATATAATAGAACGTCATAATGAAGTTGCCGAGCTTACTGACAAATTTTCCTTGATAATGGTAGAGATAACATTGTGTCATTTTATTACCTCAAGTATAATTATAGCAACTAGTGTTGTGGATCTTTTACTAGTGAGTATAATTTATTGGTGTAAAATAAATTCCTTATCTTGCTATCGATATTTAGTTTTCCGGTTACGGCATTATAGTCTATGTCGTTTATACTTGTGCCGTTTTAACTGAAATTTTTCTATACTGTTTGGGCGGAAATACTGTTATGGATAGTGTAAGTTATGCAGTTATGTAATTGCCAAAAAAAGTAAAAATTTTAATATTTTATAAATAAAGAGCGAGGATTTGGCCACGAAAGCCTATAGCAGTGAATGGTATACACACAGTGTTAAAATCCAAAAAATTGTTTTGCTAATTATGGTACGTTCCCAACGAGCAATTATTATAAAAGTACCATTTTTTGCTCCATCTTTACCAGCACTAACTGCGGTAAATATCTATCCATATATGAAAAGTTAATGCTTATAAAATTATTTGTAAATTTTTTTCAGATTTTACGTTTTACTGGTTCTGTTATTGCTTTAGCTAAATCTGTGATTTAAAGAATAAGTAATTCTAGTATTTATATTTAATTTATATGTCAACATAAATGTATTTTATTTTAGAGCACATTAATAATGATTTTTAAACATCTTATAAAATATATATGATATTATTGCGAAATTAAGTTTACAATTGAAATTTAATGGTATTTAACGGTGAGCGTTTCATGTGGTTGTCTAAGGAAACTATGGAACTATGGAAACTACAAAGTTCATCAGTATTGTATAGAAATAAAACTGACTTTGGTTAAAAGTAATTAAGCGTAATGAAATAAATTTGTTAATATTAAAAAATAAATGTAGTTCATCAGTTATTATCTACAATTGTCCTTTAATGTAAATGTCTAAAATTAACTACATTTGAATTCAACATCAGAATAATTTATTTAGTAGTATACAAACCACGTACTTTATTAAATTACAATTAAAAAATAAATAAACTAATGTGTTATTAAAAATAATCGTTTATTTCATTTTAATTACCATTTATTATAACTTAAGCATTATATTGCATGATTGAGCATTTGAAGTTTTAACATTAATAAACAGTAAAAGAGAAATTTTATCGGTCAAACGAAAAAAAAAATTAATACATATCGCCCATTTTAATATTAAATGAATGTTTAATTTGTCAATGTGTTTAAATTCCTACTTTGTTCATATAAAATAAAATATTTATATAAAGTTTATATATCTTAATATGTATGTACAGTGTACATTGTACTGTGTTCGTCTGTATATCATATAATCCTTTCACAACTTTTTGAAAGTAGAATGCTGTAAAGTATATTGCGGAAAACGCAACAAAGTTAAATTTTACAATATAATTAAATACTAAATAGCAGAAACTAGTAATACTTTCTTTCCATTGGTAGGGTAAAAATAATTCCTTTAATAAACATCATTGTTCATAAACGAATGCATAAATATTATATATTAAAAACTATGTTATCTCTGTTTAAAATATTGAAACAATATTATTTTATTTAAAAAGCAACTGAATATTTTATTCAAGTGTATTGAGCCAGATTTCTCCTTTTTACAAGGATTACACTCATTTTATACGTAAAAAAGAAAAAACTCTCATTTTAAGCAAAAAGTTTTCAGTTTCTGCAAAAAGAAAAAAATAAAACGCAAATAGTTGTAGTTTTATTCAAATGACTGCATTTGTCAGTGTTTACATCGAAAAACGGCTTAAAGTCAACAATACGAATACAATACTTTGTATAAAGAAAATAAATAAGCACATGGACGTACTCAACCACACCCACATCAATCCGTAGGTTCTCACACATTGGCAAGAACATTCTACGACATTTCGTCCTTTCATGCAATTTTTGTGTATTTGCTTTGTTACTTTTTGATTTTAATGCTCTGGTCCTTGGAAACCTTTGAGAGGTTGAGTTTTATTTTACATATTTCTTGCCTATTTGCAAATAAACAAAAGAATGACTGAACGAACGAAAGTATACTTTTCAACATAAGTGTACAATACATTTCTGGTTATGTATTCTGCGATATGGTTTATATCCATACATACACGTATGTGTACAAACTGCAAAAAAAAAAGATATATCCTTTTCAATATCGACTTGTTATTCTTTATATTTCACATATGAACGCAAACATGCACATTCAGGCACAACCATCCTTCTAAGGGGGAACGAAAATTCATAAAAATGTAAACAATACATTTTCAGTATTGGTTAATATATATTTTACATTAAAAGAATAGAGATTTCTTGGGACAAACATTATTTCGCATTCTTTATCAAATATTTAATTTTAAAAGATGATTTTTCGATGATGACTATTTTGGGCCATTTGTGAGTCAAAAACTCTTTTGCTTGTTTTAGTGTTCTGGAATTATAGCTTCATATGTCAGCTTTTTGGCCAAAAATTTGATTTCTTCAAATGTTAAAAGACGAGCTGAACGTGTTAACATCGTTTAATCGAACTTAAATTTAGGCAATATATGAAAATGGGGTCAGACAATTTTTCAGCACAAACCCAGTAGGGTATGTTGATGTCTGTAACGCACAATAATATTGGTCCTACAGGTCGCAATTTCGGAGATGGTTGGTTGGTTTACGTGGTAGTTCACTACACGCGAACTGTCAAGTAGAATCAAAGAGACCCCGTTTTGACCGGACCACTCCACTCGTCAGATGTTGAATTTGTATTTAGGGGATTCTTGAGGCACCATCTGTGGTGGAATCCAATACAGTCCCACTGTGGAATGTTTCGCCATCTCGTTTAGAGATGCCCGGCATTCTAGGACCAAGTGTGATGTTGTATAAACACCACTTATAGCCCTTAGCGCAGCCTGACTGTCGGTATAAATTCGAATATCTTCCTGGTATATTCGATAGAACCTGAGCCAGTTTGCAGCCCCTTTTTTTTGCTGATAATTCAGCCTGAAGTACGCTACATTGGTCAGGAAGTTTAAAAGAAACTTCCGTTCCAGTATGTGCAATATAGAAGCCACCGCCCACGCCATCTTTCGATTTAGAGCCATCGGTGAAGACCTGATACGAACCGTCACGGAGGATAGATTCCATCTCATTTGGGTCGTGTTGAATCGACACTGAAAAGCTTATATCTAAAGATGGTTTGGGGATGCAATAATCAATGTTTCCTGGCATTGCTCCTAGGAAGTTGATTATGGTAGAGTGGCCTGACTTAGTCATTTGCCACCTACCGATTGTACTAAGTCTAATCGCTGAGTTGAGGGCAACCTCCTGAGCCATTAGATCAACAGGTAACCAATTCATCATGACAAAGAGAGCCTTTGATCACCTGTTATCATTAGCGCCGCTGCGCGAAGGATACCTTCAAATCTCTTTCGGTGGACGTCCAATAGTAGGGATTTCCACCAGAATCCAGGATGACTCCTAGATATTTTGCACTATCAGATAACTTTAACTAAAACCCCATTCAAACGAGGGAGAGTGAAAGTGGGTAACTTGTATTTCCTGGTGAAGAGAACAAGTTCCGTTTTAGCTGGATTTACGCTTAGTCCGCTGTTTGTACTCCAGGTACTAAGTGATCTAAGGGCAGTTTCCATTCTATGCGATATAGTGTCCAGGTATTTTCCAGATACTATGACAGACACGTCGTCCGCATACGCAATGACCCCAAAGCTCTTGGACCTAAGTTCCATGAGAAGGGGATTCAATGCAAGGTTCCATAGTAATAGGGACAGAACTCCACCTTGTGGAGTTCCGCGACTAGCCACTTTCGTGACATTTGCTGCTCCCATTTCCGAGACGATGACCCTTTTAGTCAGTAGTCTCTTTATGAAAGCTTGAATAGGCTGGTTTATTCCCAGGCCATGTAAAGCCGATATTATCGACTCAGGGTGTACATTATTGAAAGTCCCTCAATATCAAGAAAGGCAACAAGTGTGTACTCCCCTTGCTCTAGAGTCTTTTTTATGTGACCCACTAGCGAGTGTAGCGCAGTCTCAACGGATTTACCTTTCATATAGGCATGTTGGGACGCTGATAAGAGGTCAGGATTGATACTCATTCTCAGATGTATATCAATGATCCTTTCCAGTGTTTTGAGAAGAAAGGAGGACAGACTGATTGGTCTGAAGTCCTTTGGCTTCGTGTGAGAGGTCTTTCCCCCTTTCGGGATAAGATACACATGGTCCAGGGTTCTGGTATATACGACCATTTAAGGCAGGCAGTATATAACCGAATTAGCCAAGGCATTAGATGGACAGCATTATGTTGCAAATCCGCAGGTATAATAC
>NC_060950.1:37516882-37662421 GCF_022045245.1 Lucilia cuprina
TGGTCATGAAGGCTTTTGAGTTCAGTGTCTTCCAAATACAAAGGGCTTATGCCGAGTGTATTTGCAATGCAAAAGAACCACAGCCAACACTAAAGCCACCACATCGCGACAAGATTGTTATCCAGGTGGTGGAATTTCGGAGATACTTCAATAAAATTTGGTACATGATCTTCTATTGTCCCAGGGCCATTGAAAATGGTTAAGATCGGTCCATTATTTTAGCTAGCCCCCATACAACTGAACCTCCGAATAGGGCTTTTAACCCTCCGTCATGCGCATCTGGCCAGATATTTTACGAATTTAACTGTGATTTTAATATATTTCCAATTTGGTTAGGGGTTTGAGTCTCCAGGTACCCTCACAAATATTGTTAGACATTGTAATATTGTTACTTAAATGGCATATTTTACATATAAATTAACTGAAATACATAGTGTATCTCGCCAGATACATGCGCTACGTAAGTGACTATCGGAACATGTGCATAACGGAGGGTTTAACATTGTAATCAAACTACAGGTCGCAATTTTGGAGATAATTCAATGAAATTTGGCACATGGTCGTCTTTGATACCGTAGACGAAGCCGGTTGAAAATAGTTTACATCGGTTCATTATTTCACCTAGACCCCATTGCAATGAAGACGCCGAATAGGGATTTTAAGTTCATAATTATGTATAATATACTCATATCTCGACAAAATGCCGCAAAAACCAAGTTATATATTAGACTTGATGACCCTCACGAATTCCATAATAACAGGTCCTCATATGACCCTAACCCCTATTAAAAGCTGCCTTCAAAATTTCACCTAAATATCAATAATTTTATATAAACGGCTTAAATATGTATATCTGAGGCAAGTTACAATTCAACTTAAATGCTTTATTATGGCTAATAAATCACATTATATTTTTGTAAAATGTGTAGGGTATTGTATGGTCGGCCTCGCCCGACTATAATAAAAAAATCGTTTATCTGAGAAATACCTAATTAGATCAATCTTTAAATTTTGCACGAAGAACTTTTAAATCCATGTTAACATATGTGGGACTTTCATTAGGAATTGGCGAACTAGCTATAAGAGACTTAACCCAACCCATATGAATTAAAATTGGACGTGCGGATTCAGACTTATGTAGAGCATGTACCAAAGGTAAGGCATGTTAAATTTTCTGCTTTCCAATTGATCGATAAACAATGGCTATCAATTAATAATTTAAAAATTCATAAAATATTTTTTTTAATGTGGCCAAAATGGTTTTTTGTTGAATCCTTGCAAAGAAAATTTTTTTAATTTAAATAAAATTTCTATTATAATAATTTTTAAGGGGAAAATTTTCAGTTGCATATACTTTTCATTTCTATTCATTAACATTTCTTCATTGAAAATTTGAAAAATCCAAAAACAAAGCTCTCAGTTTTCGAAACCCTTTATAGAGTAATTAAGAACATATTGGCACACGCTAACTATAATAAAAATTTGGTGTTTTTGCTAAAATTTTTCTTCTTGGCTCTTCAAACAGTTTTATCAGAATTGACGTTGGTGGTGGTGTCGGAGAATCGAAGGGCAAGTAAACAGATGCAAGGTAAATAAATGTTGACACTGCCTTCATTTAGTACTGTATCGTATTTTAGCGAACAAGGCGTTGGTAGCCGTGTCACTCCGATGAAGGTTTATTTGGATAACCAAATGTAATGGATACTTTTAATTGGGATTATCATTCGAATAAAAATTATTCGATTAATCGAAAAATGTGTTTTTCTTCGAACGAATAAAAATTTCAATTTAGAGTAAAGAATAATTCGAGCAATTTTTGTCGAATAATATTTTAATGTTACTTTTTGTGAATATATTCACATAGTATTAAATAAAGAATTACCTATTTTTTTTAATACTAAATCAAGTGGCCTCCGGTAGGTTAGTGGTTAGTGTTCTAGTCTGGTAGACCGGAGGTGGTGGGTTCGATCCCACTTGAGACACTGTTTAAGGAGCGCACAACAGGCCCCATAGAGGCCTAGGTGTATTTCTTCGGATTTGATGTATATGTGTACATCCTCCTTTCAAACTAATTAACTAAATACTAAATCAAAGATCTGTTGTAATTGAGATGAATCTTTTACTACTTTGCAATGTTCAAAATAGAATGCTTCTAGTTAAAAAAGGATTCGGTGCATTTTTTTAAATTTTTAGAAATAAGTGAAACAGATAATCAAATAAAACCTGTTTATGTAGAATTTAGTTGTTATACTGGTACTTTGAAGCGAGTTATGTACGTTGATGTAATTTTCTGAAGGGGTCTGGTAGGATCAATTATCGACCAATTCTCATATTTTACAAAAACATTTTAGTTCTAAAAAAAAAAATTGTACATGTCGATAAATATTGCTATTCGCGCTTTTTTAGGCCAGTTATCTGCGATATAGTTATTTTCTGAAGGGCACCTTATAGGGGGGCGAAGTTAAATCATGCAAAATGTTAGCTCTATAGCTAGTCGCGTTTGGACTCTATCGTATTTTTAACCGACAGTAGGACGGGCATCAATAGATCGTCTTTAAATACAAAAATGATTTTTTTGGATCTTACAACAATATTTTCGATGCGTTACAAACGAAATGATAATAACAATATACCCCCCTCTTTTGTAATGATGGGTATTAAAATATATTCGCTGATGAAATGTACATATAATTCTGTACGTAAGTTAAAGTCATCATTATAAAGGTCTGAGATTCATACGCTGAGATTCAACTAACTTACTAGGCAAGTAATATTGGAGAAAAGTGTAAGTCTTAGGTATTTTAGTGTCATTGACGGAGTTTGTAGTTAAAGTCCTTCTTCCAAATTTTTGAGATGACAGCGAACGAAATATGCCCTTCCTTTGTTGTTGGCATTACTAGCAAAAGGATTCTGATCGAAAGTAAAGTTCCCTCAAGTTCTTCCCTCCTGTAAAAGACAACACATTTTGGACGGTATTTTGGATTCCAAGAATTTCCAATATATGCTCATTGGCCAATTAACTTTTACTATCCTTTTATGTAGACCAATAGGACTAACTCTGGTGTGTTGTGTCTACTGTTACGTTGAAAGTTTTATTGTTTTTGTTTTAGGTAATTTGTGATATATTGTTGAATGAAAAAGTTAAAGTACATTTCATTTACAAAAAATATATTTACCAAATTTATGGTCGAATCTACTATCACTTACATAAAGAAAAAAAAAACACTGACGTAAACAAACAGACTAACATGTGTAAAATGTTGAGAATCCATATAGTGAACCAGTAAAAATTTAAATTCTTTTTGTAACATTTTACTAATAGGATAGCAATAAGAAAGAAACAAATAAAACACTTTGTTGCACGAAATTACAACCCAACACGAATCTATGATACTTCAATACATTTAAAACTTAAACATTTGTATGCTTACAATGTTTGCACACTCTAAAATTTAGCCTAAATACAGCAATTTATTATACCCTACACGACCAATATACTTAGAAAAGTTATTTTGAATCTAAGAAGTAAAAGTAATGGTACTACTTTTCCTTAACCTTTAAAATAGTTCTAATACTTAGCAATAACTTGGTAATAGCTTACTTTTCAATGAGTACTAAATTTTTTTTGAATTACGCATTTGCAACTGTTTTTTACACACACACACACACATAAAGAAAATTGTGTTTCTGTGTGAACACCCTTATTCGGAACACAAAGAAAGAAAAATGATCGTTTTAAAAATTGAATATACTCAATGTTTGTCTACTTGTTTGTTTGAAAAGAAGCTGTGTTTCGCTAAGCTCAACGCAATTAAATAAATCAAACCTACGTCATACTGTAGATTTTCCTTCAAGATATCATAGACCCATAAAAATATATATTCTGGGTCCTTATTAAATACTAAGACGTTCTAGCCGTGTCCGTTTGTCCGTCTGTTGAAATCATGATATGTACCACATGGGAGGAGCTAGACAGTAGAAATTCTCTATGGCTAAGGTTTATTTGGTATTGAAAATGGGCAATATTGGTATACTTTTTTAGATAGCCCCCATACAAGTGGACCTCCAAAAATAGCGTTAACGAGCATAACTGCTTTAAAAGCACGACTATAGCGATGAAATTCTACATAAATAAGTTTCATATTCGCCAAAATCTTTTTACCAAATTTCTTGAGAATTGACCCATAATTGATCATACCCCCAAATATAAGGTTCCCTTTAGAAAATGACTTAAACACTCATTACCGGCCCAAAAATGCGTGTATAGCAATGCAATTCGCTATAAATAAGTTTCTTACGAACGAAAACCTCTTCACCAATTTGTTTTAGGATCGATCCATAATTGACTCTAACCCCCATATAAGGACCCCTTTGGAATGTCACTATAACGCTCATTACTAGCTTTAAAATAAAACTATAGCATTGAAATTCAATACACATAAGTTTTATGCGGCAAAAATCTCTCTACTAAATTTTATATGGATTGGTCCATATAAAGGTCCCCTTCAGAAAATGACTTTAACACAAATTACTGACTTAAAATTTAGAGTATAACGATAAAATTCGGTACAAGTAAGTTTCTTATGAATCAAATCCTCTCTACCAATTTTTTTTTTGATCGGCAAATAAATGACCCTACATCCCATATAAGTTCCCCTTCTTAAAATGACTTTAACAGGCTCTCTCTACCAAATTTAGTGAGGATCGGTCCATAATTTACCCTACCGCCTATACAAGGTCCCCTTCAAAAAATTATTTAATGCTCATTACTGGCTAAAATATACGAATGAAGGAATACAATTTTACACTATTAAGTTCCTCGCAAACCAATGTCTATTTTTAAACTTTTATATGGATAGGTCTATAATTGACCCTATCCCTCCTATTGGGTCCTCTTTAGGAAATGGCTTTAACACTCATTACTGGCGTACAAATCCGAGTAAAGTGATATGATGCAATATACATAAGTTTGTTACGAGCCAAAACTTCTGCACCAATTTTTTTTGGATCGGCTCCTAAATGACACTTCCCCTTTATAAGGCCCCCTCTGAAAATGACTATAACGCTCAGTACTGGCTTATAAATTGGAATATAGTGACGAAATATGACACACGTAAGTTTTTTTGCGAGCCAAAATCTCTCTCTGAAATTTAGGGAGGATCCATCCATAATTTACCCTCCCGCCCATGCAAGGCCCCCCTGAGAAAATTACTTTAACGCTAATTACTGGTTAAAAAAAAAATACAAGTATAGCGATAAAATGTGATAGAAGTATGTAAGTTTCTCGCGAGCCAAAATCTCTCTACCAAATTGTATGGGGATCTGTCCATAATTAACCCTACCGCCCATATAAGGTCCCCTTCAAAAAAAAAAAATGAAATACGGTTATGGAATTCGCTACCGAATTTCATGCAAAATGTGTTAGAAATTCACCCTACCCCCATATACGTAAGCCCTCTTCAGAAAATTACTCATACGCTTACGAATTAAAAATTTACCATAAATATTTTGTTTTAAAAAAATTAATATTTTGTTATTTCAAAAGAGCTCAGTCCATAATTGACTTAAGCCATATTCCAAATATCACCCTGATCTTTACGTTTTGATGGTGGGTATATAAGATTCGGCACAACCGAATTTAACACTTTCACTTGTTAGTTTTAATTTTAATATTTTTTAGCTTTAATATTTAAATATTCAAAAATTACCTTTCACTAGAAGTAAAAAAAGTTAACTCCTTTAAATTTTTATTCAATATTTGTGATTTTATGAACCTAAGTTCAATATTGCAGAAAATACTAACATTTCATCAGGATGCAGGTTTACTTTTATGTTTCTAAAAAAAAAAAATCAGAAATTAACAGTTCGGGCTGACTGGTCAGCTGTTTTCTGTAATCTTTGCTAATTACTTATAATCAAAATTAGTAAACAATATGAAAGTTGGAGTTTTCACCAGATATCAGAGGTGCATTTTTAATAAACTTTATAGCGTTCGTTAGCAATTTCTCTTTTAGGGTCGCGAGTAATATGTTATGTACTTTGATCTCTCATAACCAGGGAAACCAAAATATGCAAATGCATGTTTTTTGCGGTGCGTCGTATGGACTCATGGATAAGATATTTACACGTTTCAGACCAATTTGAGAATTTTGGCATCGATTTGTTAGAGCATATTTTTGTATATTTTACCCATAAGAGCATAATTTTGCATGATTTGACTTTTTAGCATATTTAAGGCATATTTTCGAGTTTTTAGAGCATATTTTACTCTTTTAGTGCATATTTTGATGTTTTCGCTTTTTTCGTTTTTATACATTTTTAATTTTCTTTCAAAACTTTATTTAAAAAAAATAAAATTCTATTTTTTTTTTTAATTTTTTAGTCTATTTTACAATTTTGAAAAAAAATCGTTATGTTATAGTTTTTTATTCAATAAAGTATTATATTTTAAATCGGACGTAAAACCGATTACTTTTGATTTCATGAGACCAATCCATTTTTATAGTTTAAAAAACTAATTATTGGAATTTATGACAACACCTATTAAAATGTCAGTTTAAAAGCTATGAATACAATTGGAAGAAATGTGTCAAACTTTGTCGTTTGAAATATGTTTTTTGGGGACCAAATGGTTTCATGTTATTTATTGGTTATCTGAACGTAAAACGGAATTCTATTATACTAGTTCTTCAAACTATCAGATGAGACATTTATAAAAAAAATGTTGTAAGATATAGAATATGACATTAAACATTTATTATTTCATTACAATTTCAGTCTTTTTGAGCTTTTCAATGTTAGGTTAGGTTTGCAGGCTGTCCCTTGCAGTTCGCATTAGGGGCACACTTGGGTCCATGTTATGATCCCTTTGATAGGTCCGTTAAATCGTGCATGACATTTGCTCCTAGCAGATTCGATCTATGCTCCTCTAGGGCAGGACACTGACAGAGGAAGTGAACAGTACTCTCCTCTTCCTCTTCGTCTTGACAGCTCCTGCAGAAGTCATTACTAGGAAGGTCTAGTCTTCTAGCATGGAGCCCAAAAGGCCAGTGGCCAGTCACCACTGCAATCAAGTTTCGAAGATTTGTTCTCGGAAACTGAATTAGGACTCGTGATCTTCGTGGGTCATAAGACGGCCACATGATCCTCGCCAGTCTACAGGTAGCCTCAGTCGACCATCTGTGTTGCGCAAGCTCGTGGAGTTTTTCGCGAATCGAGCGATTGCAGCTTGAAAGCGGAATGCCAACGAAATTGTCGGTGTACTCTGTCGCTAGTGAGGAACCCACTTTCGCAAGAGAGTCCGCGATGGTATTACCAGGTATCTGTCGATGACCTGGAATCCAATACAGTCCCACTGTGGAATGTTTCGCCATCTCGTTTAGAGATGCCCGGCATTCTAGGACCAAGTGTGATGTTGTATAAACACCACTTATAGCCCTTAGCGCAGCCTGACTGTCGGTATAAATTCGAATATCTTCCTGGTATATTCGATAGAACCTGAGCCAGTTTGCAGCCCCTTTTTTTTGCTGATAATTCAGCCTGAAGTACGCTACATTGGTCAGGAAGTTTAAAAGAAACTTCCGTTCCAGTATGTGCAATATAGAAGCCACCGCCCACGCCATCTTTCGATTTAGAGCCATCGGTGAAGACCTGATACGAACCGTCACGGAGGATAGATTCCATCTCATTTGGGTCGTGTTGAATCGACACTGAAAAGCTTATATCTAAAGATGGTTTGGGGATGCAATAATCAATGTTTCCTGGCATTGCTCCTAGGAAGTTGATTATGGTAGAGTGGCCTGACTTAGTCATTTGCCACCTACCGATTGTACTAAGTCTAATCGCTGAGTTGAGGGCAACCTCCTGAGCCATTAGATCAACAGGTAACCAATTCATCATGACAAAGAGAGCCTTTGATGGAGTGGTACGAAGGGCACCTGTTATCATTAGCGCCGCTGCGCGAAGGATACCTTCAAATCTCTTTCGGTGGACGTCCAATAGTAGGGATTTCCACCAGAATCCAGGATGACTCCTAGATATTTTGCACTATCAGATAACTTTAACTAAAACCCCATTCAAACGAGGGAGAGTGAAAGTGGGTAACTTGTATTTCCTGGTGAAGAGAACAAGTTCCGTTTTAGCTGGATTTACGCTTAGTCCGCTGTTTGTACTCCAGGTACTAAGTGATCTAAGGGCAGTTTCCATTCTATGCGATATAGTGTCCAGGTATTTTCCAGATACTATGACAGACACGTCGTCCGCATACGCAATGACCCCAAAGCTCTTGGACCTAAGTTCCATGAGAAGGGGATTCAATGCAAGGTTCCATAGTAATAGGGACAGAACTCCACCTTGTGGAGTTCCGCGACTAGCCACTTTCGTGACATTTGCTGCTCCCATTTCCGAGACGATGACCCTTTTAGTCAGTAGTCTCTTTATGAAAGCTTGAATAGGCTGGTTTATTCCCAGGCCATGTAAAGCCGATATTATCGACTCAGGGTGTACATTATTGAAAGTCCCTCAATATCAAGAAAGGCAACAAGTGTGTACTCCCCTTGCTCTAGAGTCTTTTTTATGTGACCCACTAGCGAGTGTAGCGCAGTCTCAACGGATTTACCTTTCATATAGGCATGTTGGGACGCTGATAAGAGGTCAGGATTGATACTCATTCTCAGATGTATATCAATGATCCTTTCCAGTGTTTTGAGAAGAAAGGAGGACAGACTGATTGGTCTGAAGTCCTTTGGCTTCGTGTGAGAGGTCTTTCCCCCTTTCGGGATAAGATACACATGGTCCAGGGTTCTGGTATATACGACCATTTAAGGCAGGCAGTATATAACCGAATTAGCCAAGGCATTAGATGGACAGCATTATGTTGCAAATCCGCAGGTATAATACCATCAGGACCCGGTGATTTAAATGGGTCAAAACTCTTAATTGCCCAGTTGATCCTATCTTCATTTATGGATATTTTGGTATCAGCTGGAAGATTTGAGAGCTGCATGTCAATTCTGTTTTCAGGATATTGACAGCCTGGAAAATGCGTAGCCATTAGAACTTCCAAGGTTTCCTGGCTGCTGGTCGTCCAGTTTCCACATGATTTCTGAATGAAACTCGGGACTGGAGGAGTTGACGATAAGACTTTGCGAAGTCGACTGGTCTCGGAGGAACCTTCCACGCCGCTACAGAAGGTTCTCCAAGATTTGCGCTTTGCATTTCTTATCAGATTTTTGAATCTATTTACAGAGGTCTTGTAAGAAATCCAGTTTTCTTTGCCTCATTAAATAGCCTTCGCGATTCTCTTCGAGATTTCGCAATGTCCGCAGACCACCATGGAGGTCTGCTTCTGCCATTGTAGGTCTTTTGTTCACATGCCAGTGAAGTCGCGTATTCAAAAACGTGATTTACCGTTTCCACCGCATTTTCTATGTCCGATATATTTCCAATGATCGGTATATTCTGGAGCGAACGTGAGATTAAAGCAGATTGCTTTTCCCAGTCTGTTCTTCTCCTGCTTCTAAAGGGTCTTGTGACCCCTACATTAGCTACGATTTCAAAATCGATATATTGATGGTCAGAGAAGGAGCAGTCGTTCGAGACATGCCATCCCCTGATCCAATCATGATGCATAGTGCTAACTAGCGTGATATCAAGAACTTCCCTTCTGTTTGAGACAATAAAGGTCGGTTCGGATCCTGTATTTAAAATATCAAGATTATTGCATAGAATGAAGTTAAATATTGACTCACCTCTAGCATTTATATCCGAGCTTCCCCAGACAGTGTGGTGGGCATTTGCATCAGCCCCCATGATGATCGGCATTCCCTTGGAGTTAGCCATCTCAATGGATCTGCAGACCAAGCTGTTTGGTGGTTGGTCGCTATGGTCGTGAGCCATGTAGGCGGATATTACCAGTATAGCACCTACACTGGTTTCCCATGTGGCTACAACGGTGTCTTCATCACTGAAATCAGAGAGGATGAAGATGTTAAGACTGCTTTTAGCTACTATACAGGATCTAATCTTACCAGATCTTCTTTAGTATAGTAGCTTATAGCTTTTCATGTCTAGTCCGCTCACCCTTTCTTGGTGGATCCAGGGTTCCTGGACTAAGGCGAGCTCCTCCCCACCGACGCCCATACGGAGGAGCAGAGCAGCCGAAGCTGCTTTGGAGTGGTGGAGATTAATTTGAGTTAATCTCACCATCTCCTTTTGTGTCAAAGTGCAACACTGTGACGTTGGCGTCCTCCTTGTCTGAGGCAAGGAGATCGTCTTCGTCAACTGACAGTTCCACTCCGTCAAAGAAACCCTTAACCAATCGAGAGGTTGATTTAGTGGTACTTTGGCTGAGTGAAACATCAGTCTCGTCGCATGACATCTCTGCAGAAGATTGTTCAGGATCGGGATCATCCCTTTCCAACAGTCCCTTGTCGTCGCCTCGGTAGACACGGAGGAAGATCGACTCGAAGCCGTAGTAGACCTTTCCCTGTTTCTCACGAAGCGGCGCCAGTGACTCCTGGTTCAGAATCACCACAATCCTTCTGGAGCTGCCTACTGGTTGAGAGACCCTGACGACGACCTTCCAATCTTGTGTTGGTAGGTCCGGATTCCCAACCCGTAGGAGTTCCATTATCTCCGCCTTATTATGAGGTTCCGCGGGGATTATGGCGGTGGATCTAGGCCTTCGTGGAATCTCGTCCACAGAGACCACTTCCAGCTTTGCGCCTTCCCACGGATCCTTGATGCGAGCGACAGCCTGCTTCAGGAGCGAAGCTGAACGCTCATTGGAACAAGCCATCAGTTTCACACGATTGTGAAACCAACCGCCGTCCTCACACTGAGGGGGGGACCAGGGTTCTGTTTAAGAACTTCCCAGAACACCCCCATCAGTTTCTTGCGTACTATTTCCCATCTAGATGGGGACATAGCGCCGTCGATGTCACTCCTGTCGATGACAGCACGCGTGAGATGGTCCTTGGCCACCTCACTGAAGGTCCTGTCATGCGGCTTGGGGAGTGACGGTTTTGGACGTTTTGTCCCGGGCTGCTGGCCCTGAGGATTGGTCTCCTCCTCAGAACGTTGCCGTTTAGGCGCGTCTTTGGACGTGAGGGGGGGACTTTTCTCCAGAACAGCCAGTTTTTCCTTAGCCCATTGGAGAGAGGACTTATCCTCTTCGGTGAGCGACTCAGCTGGTTTACCAGCTAAGCGACTCAAAATCTTTGCGGCGGAACGCCGCTGTAGAAAGGCCCTTCTAGCGGGTGTTATGTGCCTGGGGGTCTTGTCTGCCGAGGTGGCCTTGGGAGATGCCGTTTGGGAACCCGAAGTCTTGTTCGCAGTTTCCGCGTGCATAACCGGCACTGGGGTCGCTACCTTGGTTTTCGAGGCCTTGGTAGTCCCCAAAACAGGGTGTTTTATCGGCTTATTGCCAATACGGGCCTGAGCTGCACGTGAGGTACTTGCGGAGAAGTCCAGAGGTACCTCGCCGCTTATTTTTCTGCATCCAGCTTTGAAGCCAGATGCTGATTTTGTGTTGCGACTGACGAATCCAGGCTTCCCTAAATCCGCAGTCGCTGTGGGTTTGGCGCCGGTAACCTTCAGGCTAGCCCGACCCGGTGTCCCCGTCGAACTAGTCTGGGTGGCAGTCGCACTCGACTCACCACAGCCTGTCGCCTTCGCCGTGGGAGTAGGGTCTCCGGAGATTATGAGGCCCCTAACCGGATACGCGGG
The DNA here is from genome assembly GCF_022045245.1 of Lucilia cuprina. Taxonomy (NCBI): domain Eukaryota; kingdom Metazoa; phylum Arthropoda; class Insecta; order Diptera; family Calliphoridae; genus Lucilia; species Lucilia cuprina. The sequence continues at coordinate 37,528,610 of NC_060950.1, forward strand.
GCACGGTTTCTTCCCGGACATGACATCTTAGGAAATTGTGCATTTTATACTTGCTGCCAAGTATTGGTGTTGTTGCAGACCACCTAGCCGCCCAATATGGGAAACAGACGCTAGGTGGATTTTGGAAAGGACGGACCGTTGGACCTTGGGTGTACTAAACCCGGACTGCATTGTCAAAAAGGCCCCATCACAATGATGAGGATAACTTTCTGACAAATGCGAGGACTGGTAGCCGCCCCATGGGGGAGAAACAGACGCTACCAGTCGTGGGATGGGTAGTTCTTAGTATGTGCTCGTCATGAGCCCTTCTGGCATGGGTGACCCTACCAGCACGGCCTGCATGAGTCAACACACATAAGCCCTCGCATCGCGTCAAGATGACTACCCTTCGCGAGGGAAGGGTATGTTAAAAAATAATAAAAATTTTATTTTTGGAGCATATATTTTAAATTTTAAGAGCATATTTTGAGTTTTTTACGGCATATTTAAAGCGCTTAAAACACTTTTTTTAGAGCATGTTTTCGGTTTCCCTGCTCATAACTCAAAAACTTATTAAATTTTTCAGTAATAGTTTACACATGATCTAATAGGAGTATTTTCTAATAAAATACAAAAAAAGTAAAATTAAATTTCTACATCTGCTTAAATCATGTTTGACCAAGTTGTAGCAATGCGGCCCTTCCGGTGATGTAGACAAACATATACATAAAAAACATTCCACACATACTCATCATTTTCAATGGGATTAATTTCCCAATTAACAACACCAGCGTGAACTTTATTATAGACTACGGATGCGAATCCTGTTTGGGCACTGAGAGCATAAAGATAAAATTCAAACATTAACTATGATCAATAATACATGGCAGATGACAGCCTATATTTCTTTTTAATCTAAAAAATTCTGCCAGGATAATATAGGGTATAATAAATCGGGCATGATCGACTACAGTTTCTTACTTGGCTATGTATGTAAACTACTAATAGATATTGCTCACAACAATACAAATGTATGTAACGATTAAAAAATTAGTCTAAGCAAAGGAGTTAAATGAGTTGTAGTTGCAAATGCTATTCGTACTTGCAATACATTTTATTATTCGCAATAATTCCAATTGAGGTTTATGGTTCTATGCGCATTTTGCTTATGCTCCAAGTACCACACATCTAACTTTAGCGAATTAAATGAATAAATGAAAAAAGCACGAATCTTAAATACCAGTCATATTTCTCTAACCCTCCGTTTCCTTAAGTCTTTATCATTCAGCAGTTTTTGAGTTCTTCTTGTGAACAATTGTAATTGAAGTTTACGACATTTAAAACGTTTAGCAAGGCATGATATCTTCTAACATCAATATGATTGTTAAATGGTTTGATGGTCGGTCGTTTGGATGTTTGTTTTACATTGTTGTGTATTTGGCCTTTTTCACGCAGCTGAAGTAGAAGCTGGAATTTGGTAAGAGTAAAAGAATCTGGGAGTAAGAGGTTTTATAACTTTTAAGTGAATCATTTTAGGCTCAAAAAAATGCGTATGTAGTTAAGTTTTACAAGGCTTTGCAGTTTTTGAATCGTGTGTATGAGCCCGAAAATAAATAGAGTTGGTTTTTATGATTGTTCTCTTTATGCTATCTAAAACGCATCATAGATTTAAGCACCACTCAGGACAAATTGTAATATAATGAAACAATCTGTGACCTTACAAACGTCTACTTTAGAGAGTTCAGTCGGAATTAATTAATAATTTCATTTATATATCCTTTCAGATATACGAGTACTTAAAATTTCCTCAATTTGTAGTTGGATTTTGAATTTTTAATTTTAACTTACAGATTTATTTGAGTGTGAGTCTTAGTTTGTATTAGGATTTTGCGAAATAAAAGTCGTTTTATATTTCTGTATGTTCATATTTGAATTTGCAGTCGTGTAAGTGAGTGAATGTTTATTTGTGTTTTGTTTTCTTTTTCTTATGTGAGGTGAATTTCAATAATCCCATTGTCTGCTTTTAGGCTTTCTCACTTTTGTGTGCTGTTATACAAAGTTAAAGTTAGTGCATGTGTCAATGTGTTTTTCGTTGTCATTTCTGTCGCTTTTCATTTTTCAGTTTCATTTTTTATGTGATTTGCAATTTTCGTTTTAAGAGTTTGAATCACATGCGTTTGGAATTTTGCCGACTTTTACTCAGAAAAGTGGATTTGTAAAATCCCTTTACAGAATTTTAATGTGACTTTTTCTTCAGTTTATATACATACATGTGCATGTACCAAATCTATTCCTATATAAATTTTTTTAGTTTTTCCCTTTGTCATCTTACCTTATTTACTTTCTTGCTTTTTGTTTTTGTATGAGAATATGTGTATGTGTGGCGCTACATGAATAGAAATCTAAAGAAGATTTAATATTAAATTACTTCCATGTCTTCATTGTTTACATAATGTTTAGCTTTGTTTATCAACATTTAACTTTAAAAGCCTTGTCAGTTGAAGTCTTTCTTTGTTTTGTTTCGTTTTTATTATTTCACAAATTGAATTGGTTTAGATAACTTAAATTTTGCCAATTAATTTAAAATTATATTTTTACTAATTTATGTGTCATTGGACTGCGTTGAATTTTAATATTTTTTAACATACAAATACAAAATTGTTAAAAGACAAATTTTGCAAATTTATTAACTTATTTTAGCATACCTACAGTTAATAATAAAATCTTCAATGATAAACACTTAAATTTTTCACATAATTTAGTATTCAATACTAATGAACAAAAGGAGAACATAGTAATATACAATGTTAAATTTCATGAAATAATATAAGAAACCTAATATCCTAGTCATTTGACACTCGACATTACGCCTCGAGTCCAGAACGACGCCTACATAGCCATATATGGCTTCTTTTAAAATATCTGAAACTCTACTATATAGTCTAGTTATTCAAAACTTTGCGATTTTTTTATCTTGTGGTAAAAAGTAGAAAATGAGTTTTTACCGGATTGACCCCTGCATCATTTTGCCTTTTCCATAATAATAGTTCATTATACTGGTACCCAAATTTTAATATATATGTATTTTGAAAATATACATATGTATATAATTTTGTTTTACATAAATTCATAATACAACTAGTTAAATACGGTAAACACGTTTTTTGGGGATGGGCCTATTATAGGAGATATGACCAATTATTATCTTTGTCTTATCTTTAAGCTAAATTTCTGTACATTAAAGCTATATTTCTGTCAAAATTTTGTATTTATATCGTAATTTAGTAATAAGTAATGTGGGTTTAAGTGATTTTTTTAGGGAAACCTTGTATTGGACCCACCACACCCATGTTATGAACCGATCGTAAAAAATCTTAAAATATAATTTTTGTATATAAAACTAATATTTGTGGCGAATTTTGTATCAATAGCTTTATTTGGTAATGAGTAATGTGCGTTTAAGAGATTTTCGTAAAAAGATTTTGTATGGGAGCTGCACTCCCGCTCACTTAAATAGGTTCACTAATTCCACATGTTATTCGCAATTGTATAAAAAACAGTTTGTATATTAAGAAAGCATAAATGGAACTACATAAAGAGTCAAAACAAAAGCGAACAGAAGAAATTTCATAAAATTTGCCTTCAAGTCAAGTGATTTCGTAGCAAAAATTAGAGAAAAAGTGGATGTTACAGCAAGCCTAGCTACAGTAAAACGAATTGTAAGAAGAGCCAAGGATTTAGAAATATTAAAAAATTAATAAAAACCACTCCAATTGCCACTCGTAAAGAGAAATCCTGTTCAGTTTGTACGTGAACACATGGTTATAAAAAGCTATATTAACATCTTGTTTTATTTAAAAGGTCCAGATCGATATAATCATTATTTTTATGACTTTTGAAAGGAAGAGCTCTACCTGAGCCGTTTACACTGCTGTTGAAGATATGGGTTGTAGTGGGGGGCAATTTCGTATTACGAAACATGTGAGCTTAAATTTTTTTCATCTAGTAAGAAGTGTAATAATTGTAATGTCATACTGAAAACCGGGTTTTTTACATTTTCGGATATCTTTGAAACATTGCCGTGGATACTTCAAAAATATAATTCTCCGATCCATACAGCCAGGACTGTAAAAGGGTGGATTTGAAGCCAGAATGTAAAAATTTTGCAGTGGCCTTCATAATCTTCTCATCTATTTATTATTTTGGATATTCTTTCTCGTAATGTGTATAGGTCATGCAGACAATATTACATAAAAGAAGCCTAAATTGAAGGAACTAAAAAGGCTTGAACCGAAATTTCTTGCCATTACTTAAGAATCTTTATAAATCTTTATCCTCTAGAATTTTCGGAGTTATATCAAGTAAAGACGGATATGTTCCTTAGTAAATCTTTTCTAAAACCTTGTAAAAATGTTTATAAAATAAGAAAGTTTCATGAAAAATGCAATTTGTTGTTGTTTTTCTCAATTAAAGATGACGAACCTATTCAAATGAGCCAAAAAAATATTGTTCAAAAACGTAGTATTTTAGAAAAAAATATTAAAAATCGGTTATTAAGTATTGCACTAATTTTTATCTATCTAGTGATATAAAAGACAAAATGATATTAATTAAAATTTTAATAAAACCAATTAGTCCATTATTTTTTGCAAGATATTAATTTGAATGTAAACAAAACAGTGAACCTATTTAAGTGAGCGGGAGTGTATGTAATATTATCAAGATCAAATTTCAAAATTCTGTAAATATATCATTATTTGGTTATGAATATTTTGTATTAAAGTGATTTTCTGGAGGGGACCTAGTATGAAAGCTATGAACAAGGATGGACCGATCGTGACAAAAATTTTGAAATTACATTTATGTGTACAAAAATAGTATTTATGCCAAATATTTTATGGGTATCACTATTTATTAATGAGTTATGTGCTTTTAAGTGTTTTTCTGAAAGGGACCTTAAATAGGAGCTTTGATCAATTATGGACAGATAGGAAAAAATGCACAGTATTATTTCTCTGTATATGAGTAATACTTGTACCAAACTTTATATGGATATCTTAATTTGGTAATCGATATTGTGACGGAAGTTATTAACAAAAAACCCATTTTCCGGGAATAAGTACTTTTGTATTGGAGGTATATGATATTGTGAACCGATTCTGGCAAGCAGTGATCAAGTTCTTGTGCAGAAACTAATGTATGGTGATTTTCATGGAATTATTTTGCATAGTTTTCGAGAAAATTACATCAGAATGTATAAAAAATGCTTATTTTTCACGTTTGTTTTAAATTTTGATTGATAACTTTTCCCGGTGTGAACCGATTTTGCTCATTTTCAATATCAAACTGCTTTGGATAATAGTTTAAATGTGATCGTGATTTAGGCAGACAGACGGACTCGACTCAGAATTTTTTAAGGACCCAGAATATATATACTTTTTGGGTTTCAAATGGATATTTCTTGGTGTTACATATGGAATGACAAACTTATATATACCCTCTATCACCACTGATGGTATAAGGGTATAAAATGGTAAATGGTATAAAAATAAATATTTTATTTACACTAAATTCAAAATTAAGTTGAACTTTATTTAATTTAATTTTGTATATACTTAAATTTCACAAATATTTCCAAAAATATTTTAAGTCTAGAAATGACCGTTCGTGAGTTGGATAAAATTTAAAAAAGGTATTTTGGAATTATTTTTTTTTAAGTTTAGTTTTGTTTATAATAAAATATCCAAAGTTTAAAAACGACTTCAACGATGTATTAATAATAAAACCCATCTGCTCTTAATTGTTATATTCCAAAATATTTAAAATTGTTAGGTTTTTCTCTAATAAAAATAAATCGTATTTACAATTTTGCGAATTTTGCGTGCCACGAGACGTTGCATTAAAAAACCCAATATTTTGAGGATGGTAACTCAACCACCATTTTTTTGTGAGTCAGTCTAATGTACATATTTAAATTACAACACTCACTTAACTAGTCACATAAAAAAAAAACAAATAAAATTCCTGGTATTTCATTTTCAACAAATTAATACTCATTTCATTTTAAAATATTGACTCATTGACTGAATTTTATTTGACTACATTGATTACACAAGATATGATAAAATTATTGCCGATGAATGTCTGTCTGTCTCTTGTTGCAACTACGACTAGAAAATCAGTTAGTCACATACAGAAATCATGTCGAAGCATTTTAAATTTCTAGGGTTTCTCTTACTGATTCTTTCATTGTTTGAACCAAAAAAATTTAATCGTCAGCGATTAACAAAAGGAAAAATGTTTTCCCAATATTTGAAATGAAAAATCTTCTATTGAAACGGACAAAAACAAATATAACACGATCAACTGCAGCTAAAAACAAATAGAAAAAGTTTTGAATCGAAATTCATAATTCCACGAAAATTATTTTCCCGATATATAAAAATACTTATGTTTTTTGTTCGACTTCCTTTTGAAAGCTTTTAAATAAAATGTCAAAAATGTATACATAAAGCATTAAAAAGGTAACCCCTAAAAAGGTTTAAAAAAGTGCTGGTAGGAAAACGTAAAAAGTCTGTATCGTGCAGCAGTCATAGAAAATAATATCAATGTGTTTGCTTGTATGTATGTGATGTAATTTTACATCCACACCTTCATTCGCATAATGCAGGAAAAACGATTTACATTCCAAAACACGTTTACATGAATGAAAACATTCTAAAACATGTGATGTTAGGGAATCACATATACAAACATCACTACATGTTGAATGAAAATTGTGGAATCTTAACAAAATCGCTTATTTCTAAAAAAGAGAATATGAAACATGTCTTAGGCATTTCAAACAATGTAAATTTTACATTTAAAAATAATAGAGAATTAATCGTGTTAGAACTTATATATTAAAAAAAACTTTTCTGGAGTTATGTGATTTAACTTACAATTCACAGATACTTACATAAATACATCGACTTTCTATTCCATGTCTATATTTAGTATCATCTGTATTTTTCGTATCACCCTCTCCTTCCCACTAAAGTGTTAGTGACTGAAAATGTGATTGTGGAAATTCATTTTTAAAAGAAAATCTTGTATTTGAATACGAAGAAAAAGAAACGATGGAGAAAGAATAACACTAAACACTGATAAATAAACAAATATTACATTATTAGCATTATTGGCAATTTTATTCTTAATGTTAAATTGAGAATCAATTTTCTATGGTTTACATAATGTGATCTATGAACTAATACTGATGTACACATGATTAAATTCACCCCAATAGTTTTACAAGGAGTCAATGTATCACTTATGGATTCTTCATATATTCCCAAATTTTTATTTATAGTGAAATTTAATCATCACTTAAGTATACATAAAAAGACATATAATATTTGTTTTGTGCACTATACGTAAAAATATTAAATATTTTACTTGTCGGTAAAAATCGATTGCATATCCATTTTTGTATTCACACTAAGATAGATTTGGGAAGACTTCACTGAACTGCGTGGGTGTAAATGTAAATGTATACATTCAATGTATACAACATTAAATGTAAAATTTAATCGATTTACTTCCTAAGCGGGAATGCAAATGAACATGTAAAAAGAATAAAGTTTTAAATTTCAATCAGAATTAAAAGCTTGTATATTTTCCACAATGTAAAGTATTTAATACAAGACAATTAAATCTTATTTAATGCAAAGGAGGGATGTCCTTTTTTTCTTGGATAATCAGGTGACTGCCCCTACTCATGTATTAGCTGGTGTAAGGATTAGATAAATAGGTTATGAGATTAAGTTAAGAAGTATTATTTACTTCATAGAAGTACTGTAAAAGACCCGAAGAAGTGATGATTTTAGCACAGGCTTGTCATAGGAGGGATGTCATTTTAATTGATTCCAAATTCATTACATCTGAAGTCATTCTCTGGAATTAATTTTCATTTTCTTTTTTGGATGTTATTAGGAAGTCACAATGGGCATAGACCATTTCCTTTATAAGCACCCTCTCTGACCTATTATCCAATAGTACTATCGTTTGTGCAAATTTCGGGAAAATCGATTTTTTGAGTTGGATTACTTGACATGAAATTTCCCATAGATAAAATATAAAATCAAAATAAAAGTACCGAAAATGTTGTACGAATTTATATTCGATCGTACGTTTTTTACATTTTGGATTCTCTTATTCGATAACGAACAAAACGTTTCGAAATTACTTATGATGGCATTCGATATGAGCAACCGTTCGAATAAAATCTTTCGAGTTTTTCTCGATAGCAAAATTGCTTTCGAAATAAAGTTTTTGTGATAAAAAAAATATGAGAATGAGCATGAATTTTATTAGATCTGGGAAAAATAATAAATTAAATATTTTTGAGTCAAAAATGAATTATGCCAAAATAAATCCTTGGCAATTTTATGGCAAATCACAAGAGGTTAATTCCAAATATTTCAAAAGGGAAATAACTCTATTTCGGCGGGTGTTTGCGGTTATAATTTATTGCAAACATTCCTTGAAAGTTTCTTTAAGAAATAAATATAATCATTATGTATTTGAGATCCCAGTTTAAAGGACTAAAACAGGAAAAAGGGTTCGCTGCTAAATTAAATATTTGTGACCCACCAATAAAATATGCATATATGTAATACAAAATGTGTTCATATAGCTATCTTTTCATTCTTTCTATTTTTTTTTAATTTTTTAAAAATATTTTTTTAAATCATTATTCTTTTTAATTTTTTTTTTTCAAAATGGTCCCTTTTTTCCTTTTTTTTGCTTTAAAAAATCTTATTATATATATAATGGGATGTAAGTAGGATTTCCAAAACTAAATCTTGGAAACTTTTATATTACTCAAAGTTTTCATCACAGAATGTAAAGAAATTGGGGCTTGTCAGTTAGTACCTAATGGAGTTGTCATTCGGTACCTACCTCTAAGAATGTATTGGTAGAATTTTTGTATAAGTATTGTAGCTCCAACCACTTTCAAAAGTCGTCTGTGTGGAGAGGATATGTTATTGTTGTAAAACAATGTCATAGTCCAATTTCTTATTATTCTAGATTTCCAGCTCTTGAAATTCATCATAAAGGCACTCGAATTGCACACAGTGTGTGATAATGATGATTTTAATTTTATGGATTAATTCAGGAGCATATAGATTAGACTATATTTTCTTACTTGTTCATTAACTGTACTGTCACTGGTTTTACACACTATGTCTGACAATTATCATTAATTTTACTGTCACTTGTTTTACACACTTTGTCTGACAATTATACAGTAAATATTTGTTAAAAGAAAGTCGATTTAACTTCTTAATTGTGCCTGTTCTAAACAATAAATACGTACATAAGCAAAAATAGACTTGTTTATTTAATTTAATATTTAATTATTCCAATTAAAATTGTCTGGACTAGTGAAATAAACATGTTGATAACAAATTGTATCAGTGGCAAATAAATTGGATAAACGTTAATGAATTGAGGATCCCATTGCTCTACATAATGTGCGAAATCTACATAAATAAATAACTAAATAGACGGATACATAGATAAATGAGTTTGTGTTTGAATGTATGACAATGTGATTTAGATGTTGAACGAGTCACAAATACACACATACATACATAAAAGAAAATTATATAATGCAAATTAGGTGTATAAAATGACATCCCAGTGGATTAATAAACATATGACTATCGCCGCTAAAGTTTAATCTGGCAACCGATACATTTGTTTCACAGCTCCCAAGTTTACATCAATTCATTCTTAAACACACTCACATATACACAGACAAATGCAAATACATCCATACATACATTCATAAATTGAATCACGTAACGTTTAAAATTCATCTAATTTATGGATTTCGATGACACACCGTAAGTGTGAATAGGCATTTTACCTTTTGTTCGAATGCTTAAATTTTATTACCTCACACAAAAAATTTTAACAGCATTAAACCGGAAGTAGGCTGACGCCATAATGAGTTGAGGTTGTTAAAACAACAACGACACTTCTGTCTCGTATCGTATTGTCATTTCTATGTTCTTTAGAATTTGTTTATGAATGATTCTGTGTAATTCATTTTCTCTGCAAGTGTACGAGAATTAATGTTGTCAGTGATGAAGAGTGATATACAGTTCTTTGAAAGCCAGATACAAGTAATAAACAATTTTTAAAATATTGTATTCTAGAGTTTAAAAATTTCACAGCATACGGCTACTCCCGACATCACTTACTAATTTTAAATTAATTCTAAATATATAAAGTTATAAAAGGAAACACCAAACATTTTTTTATTAAAAATGTTCAAAATAGTATAATTACAATTATTTAGTAAGTATCGTATGAAAGAGTTTAAACCTTAATTTTGACCAAAATAAATCGCTCACAATAACCAAAAAGGTAATAATTGCCTTGTTTTAAATGTATGTAATTTCCTGACAATTATGAGGACACTAATTTATGATATATTTTGTCAGATACAGTATTTGAACATGTGGAACCTGTGAGCGCTGCCTAATACTTAGCAACCACTTGTCACTTAATCCAATCATTGGCTAAACACTGAACACATGAGTTAAACTGTAATGTATATATATCAAGAATACTTCAATAAAATTGAGCTGGGAACTATATATATGAGCATTAACAAACGTTAAAAGATAACAAATGTGTGTTTTATGTTTATTTTTTAGTCAAACATAAAACATAAATACAACCCCATTTCAAGTTAGGGTGCCATACATGTTTCCATGACAGATTAATTTTATTTTTAGCAGGATAATAATAAAATAAGCACCAATCTCAAACGCTACGTGATAAGCGCTTTAAGACACACACACACACACACACATTAAAAGCCCTCACAAGATATTTTTTAAGAAAAATAACTACAAAAATCTACAAAGTTTTAATGGTTCATAAAATATTGAATAAAATGACAAGCTGAAGCAGACGAACGACACTCAAGGGTGTCAATAACAACATATTGTCATTGGACCAAATATTTTAGCTAAAATTTAAACATAAAAGGAAAACAGCGACTACATTGAAAACTTTTCTCTTAATGTCTTTTAAGTCTTAACTAAAGTCTATGGAGTACGAAGCTTAAAATGATTTGTGGATTTAACTTAGAGACTCATATAATTTTTGCATAACTTAAAAATATATATGTATTCCAAAATTACCATTTTTAAAATACATATACACATACATAATATACTAAATGCAGAATAACTATGGAAAATATGTCGGTTGGATTGTTTAAAGAATTTTAAAAATTTACTCGAATTTTATACATTATTCTGTTAATGTTTAAATGGAATCATTTTACCAATGAATGTCTGAAACAAATACTTTTGCTGCAATGAATATCCAAGTTCGGTCTATAATTGACCCAAGCCCTAATAATTTATTTAAATAATTTCTACAAGGATCATTTTATATTGCATGTTAAACAAATTAATGTTAAATAACAGCTAAGACTAACAAAGTATACTTATGTGACCCCCGTTAAGTTAGTAGTTGGTGTTTTAGTCTAGTAGATCAGAGGTGGTGTTATGATTTATAGGTGTATTTTATTAATTTGATGTATATAAATTAGACCGACTCACTTTATATGGAAAGCAAAAAAAGTGTTTTTGTTACCCCTTTAAAATTTACCTTGCTTTGGGTTTTGAAGTCGCGTCCAATTGTGTATTAATCATAAATAACCGTCTATTTATAACTAAAAGGGACCACCAAATAGTAAGTGGTCCAACTCACGAACGGCCATTGATGAACCAGAATTATTTTGGGAATCATTATAAAACACAACAAAGATTATTTGGAGCTGTGTAAAATATTGAATTTAACATGAAAAATCGTGTCCCCCATACGATATATTCTTGATAACTGTCCTGCTCATGAATCTACAACATCTAACCGAAAATATTTTGGGTAACATCATATTGCATAACAGCGAATATTTTGAGGGTGGTAAATCAAGCACCATTTTTTGTGAGTCGGTCTAATATACATAAGGAGGATGTACATCGTCCTTGTATATGCCTTTTTGAATAAAATACTTTGATTATTTTTAAATTTGTTATTGTTCAAGTTATTACAGTTGTGGTTTTAACTGCCACGTATAAACGTATGCGGTTAAATACATACGTACGTCTTTATTAATTTGTTGCATGAAGATAGATGATAATGCAACATATTTATGTATTATGCTCAATTAAATGATTATAAACTGTGTGTTGTTCAGTTAACATTGTTCATCTTTTGTACAACATTAAGGATAATAAGTAAATAAACAATTGCGAATAACAACTGTTTGAATCCATTTAAGATTGACTTAATTGGTTGTTTATTATTTTAAATGAAATAGAATGAAAACACATGCACGCAAACCCATATAAACACAAAATAATTTTGTAATAAATGTTAAATCCTTTTAGCCATTTACAACTCACACACAAATATAAACACATCTTTGTTTTATTTCTACATATATGTAAGTACATATACTCGTAGGTTTGTATGTCCGCATGTGTATGTGTTAATATTGTACTTGTAGTTGTGTAAACATTATGTTTTAACCAAATTAATTAACTCTCTACTAACAAAGACGCTAATGAGCATAAACCAAAAAGGATGGATACAAGTACTTGAAACAATACAATTTCACTTGACTGCTCCTTTTAAGCTGTGGAAAACTGCTTAATGGCGTGTAAATTGGGATTAAGGCATTTTATTAGCCACTGTATGATTAAGTCTAAAATTGAGTCCATTGTTGTTAAAAAAGATTAACTAGGAATATTTGTTTAAACATTTTCGAATGATAATTTTTTAGAAATTTTAATAATAATTACAACTATGCAAAATTGTAAAAGGCACACATTTTTCTATGAGTCTTACCTCCAATCTCAATGTCTGGTTATATTTTATCATAAGGTTAAGTTGATAGTTTTCATACAAAAAATATTTCTATCATAGAATATTTACAGGTTAAACGATAACCGAGATGGAGTTAACGGGGCTTACAATTTTATTATAAAAGGAACTATCTAAACTTTTAATAAGTTTTATATATGTATTGACATTAAATGGGTATTTAACGTTATTAGTAGTAGATGAAAGAAAAAATGCAAGTGTTTTTATATATATATATATATATATATATATATATATATAATATATATATATATAATATATATATATATATATATATATATATTATATATATATATAATATATATATATATATAAATATATATATATATATATATAATATATATATATATATATATATATATATATATATATTTTTTTCTTATAAAAAAAACGAATTTTGTTTTAAAATTGTTGTTGTTTTCTTTAACAAATTGACATCATTAAGAAATTCTTATAATTGTAAAGATATTTGTGAATTTGTAAAACTAACAAAAAATGGCATTTATGGTACCATTAAATCACATAAATAACTCGAAAGTTAAAAGTCCTGAAAATTTATGGAATTTTTACACACTTTGTTAAATAAACTAAAAAATATAAAAAAATTGTTATAAAAGAAGAAATAAATTTTCTTATCACGAAATATGAGTGATGGTTGCATGTCAACCTTTCAACGCTGAAACAATTAAATAAACGAACATGTGTTTTCATTTAAAATTAGCTAAAACGTTTCTTTTTTACTTTTTACTTCTAAATATATTTATAGTTAACGCATGTAAATAATTTGAATATTTTAGTCGTTCGCAACCATTTTGAAAATCAAGAATAAAGTCATTATTTGTCGAATCTTATACATATACCCTTTATCAAAAAACATCATCATCTAAGCGTATGAGAGATATTTATTTATAAAAATAACAAGTATACGAACTAGAGTACAATTTATCAAAACTATAATATGCATGCACTAGCTTAATTCAGCTTAAGTAACTGTGCGAATACATACATTAAAACTTATCTGACAAACTATAATGTACTTAAGAGAGTTTCGTCAAGTTTTATTTGCTTTAGGAAAGAGCGACGTTGTTTGTTTATTGTACACAAAGAAAATAAAGAAAATAAATTAAAAGAGAAAAGAAAATGAATTTAGTTCGATAAAAAATTATGAAATATGTATTTTTATTATTACGTGTAGCACATAATTATGCAAATTGTTTCAAATGCATTTAAATACACCAAAAAGTTTCTTCGGAGAGACTTTTCGTTCGGTTTTGACATATTTTTAAGCTAGCTTAAGTCATAGTGTTTTCAAAATTTGTTCAAATCTATTTCGTCACATGGAATGCAAAAGGACGTAACAACACTTTTGTAAAATTTACAGGAGGGATAAAAAACCAAATAAAATATAAACTACTGTTGCTATAAAAACGTAATATTTTTACAAGATTTATATCTGAACATTAATAAACACGTTTGAATATGACTTTTTATGACTTTCGAAAATGACTAATTTGTTGTTACAACCCTTTGAATTTTATGTCAATAAAGTCGGAGTTTTTGACAATAAAGTTTTAAAAATTTGCGACAACATGTATTTTGATGTAGAAGACAATTTTTAATTCAAAAGTCGATTTTAATTTTTTTGGTTTTAAGGTTTCTTGCATTTTAGGTGACATTTTCTATTCTAGTCTGTTTCAAGATTAAAGTTATTCTAACTTGCAGTACCCTGCAAAAAAAAATTCCAAAGAAACAAAAGGGGAAGTAGAATTTACTTCATGGAAGTACTGAAAAAGACCTGACGAAATGATGACTTTAACACTGGATTGTCATAGAAGGGGTATCCTTTTTATTTGATTCCAAATTGACTACATCTGATGTCATTCTCAGGAAGTCATTTTTATGTTTTTTTTTTAGATGTTATTAGGAAGTAAAATTGTAGTATTATAGAATACAACTAATTTGGCTTAAATAATATAACCATAAATAAATAAACAAATTACACGGTTTTTATTAATTTATACAATGTGAAAAACTTTTTAACGAAATTGTAAAGTGTGTAGGATTGCTTTAAGAAGTTGTGAGTTGGTTGTACGAAAGATCAAAATATTTAAATATTTCTGCAAGTTTTACAAACGGGTCGCAACATAAAAATGCTTGTCGTACAACATTATTCTATTTTACTCTTCATTTTGTGGTGACCGCAGAGCAAGCAACATCGTTAGAGCGAAAAAAATAATAAAAAACAAGTAAGAGTTCTATATTCGGCTGTGCCGAATCTTATATACCCTTCACCATGATGTGTTTAAAGCCTTTTGTACCTTTTGAAGAACGAAAAAGTACCAAAAAGTCCCCATCTATGGGTCCTCAGTTAATCCGGGCCATACAAACTTAATTACATGTTCCTAGGTTCTATATTGTAGAAATTGTAAAAAGTACCTTTTGAAGAACGAAAATGTACCAAGAAGTCCCCTTTTATGGGTCCTCACTTAATCCGGGCCATACATACTTAATTACATGTTTCTAGGTTCAATATTGTAGAAATTGCAAAAAGTACCTTTTGAAAAACGAAAAAGTACCAAAAACTCCCCTTGTTTGGGTCCTCACTTAATTCGGGCCATGCATACTTAATTTCATGTTTCTAGGTTCAATATTGTAGAAATTTCAAAAAATACCTTTTGAAGAACGAAAAAGTACCAGAAAGTCCCATTTTATAGGTTCTCACTTAATCCAGGCTCTACATACTTAATTTCATATTTCTAGCCAATAACAAAACATTAGTGCTGCTCTCGCTCTGCTACTCTTCTCTGCTGCTCTTGCTCTGCTTTGCTTTTATAAACAAATTACAATAACAATATTTACCGTATTGTTATGTATTTTGTTTTTTGCAGTTTCTGTCTGAGCATGAATAAAAAATCTAAATTTTATATGAAATTTTCAGAGGTTGTCTCGGTTTTTTGCTCATATCTCCGTTATTTATGGACCGATTTTGCTGATTTTAAATAGCGTTCTTGCCGGTCGTATGTCTGATAGAATTATGGAAGATTCGGATCTCACAGATATCTGGGGTCTTCTAAAAACTGATTTCAACAAACATACAGACAGACAGACAGACAGACAGACGGACAGACAGACAGACAGACGGACATGGCTTAATCATCTCCGCTACCTATAAAGATCCAGAATATATATACTTTATAGGGTCGGAAAATTATATTATAGAAATTACAAACGGAATGACAAAATTATATATACCCTTCTCACGAAGGTGAAGGGTATAATTAAGCTGAAATGCGTGTTTTTACTTTTTTAAACTATTAAAATTTGTATTTATTATAAAAGATAAGAAAAATTTTACAAATAAATTGCATTTATACGCCACACTACCATCTTCATTAAAAATTTGTTTTACAAAATAAAGTTTTATTAAAAGATTGTTTTCAAAATTGTAACATGTGTGTGCAATATACGCAACTTACAACCATGTTGTTTAAAAGATCGTGCATTACTGCATAAAAGACCGGTTTATAGTTTCTATAATGAGGTTTTTAAGCGAGTTATGTACATTAAAGGAATTTTCTGATGAGATCTTTATATGAGAGGTAAGATCGATTATTGACAGATTCTCATAATATTTTACAAAAATATTTTGGTTCCTTAAAAATGTTTACATAATTTCATTGTAATCCGCACTTTTATAAGTTATAATTATATAGTTATAATTTATAGTAATTTTCTGAAGGGAACCTTATATGGGTCCTAGGTTAAATCGTAGACAGATATTGCCCATTTTTAATACCAAACAAAAAGTATTTGTTGAAAAATTTCACTCTCTAGCTCGTCCTATCCTGTTTTTAACAGAAATGCAGCACGTTTTAGAATCTATTATTTCGATGTGTTACAATCGAAATCATCAAAAAATCATATTTTTTGATGGTTGGTATAAAACATGATAGTAGCTAATGAAATGCACACATATTTCTCTAAACATCGTATACATATGTATGTCATTATCCGGGCAAGGATTTCATGCACTAAAAAGTTAAAAATATGTGCTTATAATATGCACTATGAAATGGGAAAATATGCACTAAAAAATTTAAAAATATGCACCAAAAAATATTTCTTTGTGAAGTTCCATTCTAACAGATATTAAGATATTAAGTTTTTTAATAAAAGGACTGCTTCACGTACTATAATACCACATTAACGGAATCACGACCTCGAGAATAACATAAATAAAGACTAAAAAAAACTTTAAATAGTATTGATTTAATTTCTAAAAGTGGAAAGCTTTATAGCAATTCTAATAAAATTTGGTGAATGAATTTATTTTTGTATAAATTATATTTCTTCTTTAAGGACCAATATTTTAGACGTTACAATTAGCAGCACAAACTCAAAATACCTTTACTATTGCGGTTTTAAAAATTAAATAAAACTATGTAAAATTGTATTTCATAAAACCTAGTATTTTGTTGTTAAATCGAAATTTGTTGATATTTATTTTAAAAATTCTAAATATGTAATTACGAAAATTGTTGTAAAAATATGAAACTCATAGAAAAAAATAATAATTTGTTTTGGAAAAATTAAAAAATATTCAAAATATGCTATAAAAATGTATATTATGCACTTATAGCAAAATATGCAACAACAAATCGATGCCATTTGGTAGCAAATTTTTTAATTCGACAAGAAAAATTGTTAAAAGTTATTTTGAGTTACTGACTACAAACATGCATTTGCATCCTTACCCTGGTGATTATAAATGCCTCAGCTTCCACTTTAATATCTACTGAAACATTTCAAATAAGTTGAGATTGAAGTTACTTATAAGTGCATTAAAGAACGCAGATCCATTTTTACCCGTATCTTCAGATTTTGAAGGTGTTTGTCAAGTTTTATTCATATTTCTTTAAATTATTCGAATAAAAACTTTTATTCGTTATTCTTTCGAATAAAAAAGTATTGTAAGTTTTTATTCAAATATTTTTTAACACGAATAATTGACATCCATACTAGATAACAAAGCAATTTCTTAAATTAAGAAACAATTCTTCCAAATTTGTATATATATTTTTTTTTTGTTTTGTTTTGCAATCCAAAACATTTAAGTTTGTGACATGTCCATACGGAAACGACAGCCAAACATGTTAGTATGTCATTTGAATTAATCGCGTAACATGTTTGTTAAAATTTATCACAGTGTTTATTAAAAATTAAATGTACATTGTACATATATAAGTTACAGTGGAAAAAAAATAGTATTAATACTTAATTAATTTACTGGTTACTGCAAAAAATGCAGTATTTTACTGATTACTGAAAATGTGTTTACAGTATTCCTTACAATCTAATAATTTACTGAAAATTCTATTTTGAACATGTTTTTGAATATTATACATATTATCAGAAGTTGCTATAGTGAGATTAATTTTACCTTTTGGGATTGTAAATCATTTCAAAAGACAAGAACTTAGCTATGTATAAATTTATATAAGAGGTCAAATATTATATAATTTTGTCGGGCAATAAAAACTTATTAGAATCATTTATTATATTTTATATTAGATTATTACTTAATAGAAATATAGTAAAAGAGATAATTATTAAATTAAACAATGATTAAAAATAATGAACTCATTAACTAAATCAATTCAGAAAATTAAAAAAAAAACTTCCTAATAACCCGAACTCTATAGTGACTGTACATTGGTGTCTGCCGTACAGCATAAATCCCTTTTAGGAATTTCCATTTTAACTTTGTGAACTAGTTTTCGTTTCATAAGGTCTTAAGGATAATAAAGTCCATATTTGTAAATGTTACAGGGTCCATGACTCTGTATTTGAAACAAAATTGTTTGTTTAGTTTAACACTTTTTCATAAGATACAATAATATATATAATTCTAATAATAAAATTTTTAATGAAGCTTAATTTTTGACCGATAACTAACATATAATTTTTATAGATACCCAGATATATTAGGTATTGGTGTGCGCGGTAAAAATAGAAATCACTATCGTGGCATATGATGGATTGATACAGTCTGTAAAATATTTAACAACATTATTTTAAATTCCTAATAAATTTCAAGCTGTTTTCAGAAAACACTACCAGTCTATTGATAACGTTTTAACCTGATTAACATACACTCTTATATATTATTGTTTAAATATACACTATTTATTGTAGGTATAAGTAGTGCAAAACATATTAAAAAATGTTGAACACATACTTTTTAATAACATACTACCCAATAGTCTTGGTGTTAAACAAGAATGTCTTTTAAGTCCAATTTTATTATACTCACTATCAAAAAGAAGATGGAGGGAATTATTGATTTTGTCATTCTGTTTGTAACACATTGAATTATTAATCATAGACCCACAAATGAATACGATTCGGCAACTTGCTGGTGCTCTTCCCGATGGCGTAAAATTCGAAAATTTCACAGTAAAAGTACTGTTGTACGCGAACGACATTATCATTAATCCGACTCGCATGCCTGTCTTCAATCTATTTAAGATTAACTCCTTAAATTCCTAATGCAAGTTATGGCATTTGAAAGTAAACATGGCATAATCCCTAATTAGTTTTATTTTAATTTTCTGAAAAATCTGTTTTGGTACTTACTGTAATAGTAAATAAAATTTAATAATATGCATATATGTAAGTACTTTACAAGTATTAGGCCTGCTTATAAAATACACATTTATATGGGTCTATGCCCTAGTTGAGGAAAATCAATTAGTCTTGAGAAATACAGGTTATTCCGTAGGACATCGACTATACTTATACAAATTGAATTAATAAATGGTTATCCTCGAGGACACGCCAGACAAAATATTTTTTAATTCATCCAAGAAAATTTTTAATTTTTAAAGCAGGTCTAATGTAATATTGTAATGATATTCATATACATACTCCAGTATATAAATATTTAGCTGGATAAAGTATTTAAAAGTTTATAGGCAGTAAATTCACTTATTATTAAGATGTCACTATACAACAAACATGACAAGTCAAAAGTTTAATTGTGATTAAGGCGCTTACTGTACTACATGCACATACATATGTAATATTATGTATGAAAATATATTAAAACATTATGATATATTTGTATACACATCAAGTAAAAATTTGTGAAATGGAAACTAATCACCAAAATTCTTCTTCTCATAATATTTTGGATAATTTTAATTATTTTACTCTCACTTATAACTCACTAGTGGAACGTGGAATATTGAAAATGTAGGTATGATAAATGCCATAAAGTGATCCGCTGGATGTTGTAATACCTATAATAATATATTTCTAAAGAAAATTAGATGAAATTTTGACGAAAGCCGGATATAACATATGTACATTTGACACAAAAATTATTAAAACATTTTCAGAACAATGGAAAACTAAAGACTCCTTAAGATATGTTGCAGATAGATATAATTTTTTAACAAAATGTTGACTGGGATATATTAGTATGCATGTCACTAATGGAAGTGTGTCATTTATGTTTTTAAATAATTTACATGTGTAAAGAAATTGCATTATAAAATCACTTACCGAAAAAAAATAATTGTATTGGAATATTGCCTATTTGTTTGTGAAATAAAGAAAAGTGGTAAAGCAAAGCAATAAAATTTATTACAATAGTCGAAAATGTATGTACGACAACCACAACAATAATAGAAATCTACTTCAGCTGTCATGAAAGTTTTCGGTTCCTTTGTTTTCATTTTTCTATATTATTTTTTTATTTTTGTCTTCGAAAAAGCACAAGAACAAATCACATTTTGGAGTAAAATTCTCACGCCATAAATCGTATTCGAGTACAAAACATAAAAATGTACTACTGTGGTAGTACAATACAATAAGCAATCGTTCATTTTATTCACTCACTCATTTTGCTGGCTGTCAGCCAATTTGCCCCTTGGGGTCAAAATGATTTTTCATATTGCTGTTTGTTGCCTTTGCCATTTAACCAATACACTGAGAGATTTTTTAAGACATTACAGATCTGTTATGAATTTTACACTTACATCACTTTTAAAAACCTGCTGAGAGCCCCTGTATTTCTTCATCTTATTTATAAAAAATGATTTGATTTGACAATCCGATAGTTAAGAAATCGGGTAGCAAAATATCTGTCATCTACTTAGTTAATATTTGTATTATTTAAATGAGTTGTTCAGTTTTGTTAAATTGTACTTCTGTGTGTGGTCTTTTAATTTGTTAGAATTTAGAATCCGTAAGTGGGAAATGAAATGTAAACAGTGTGTGTGTATCTAAGATAAGCCAAGATAGTCTGATCAATGTGGATCAGACTATAAATAGCTTTTGGCAAAACATTCAAAATATAAAATATATAATACTTAGTTAGCTATGAGTACACAAGCGATGTGTTCTTTTATTAGCGGCTCGTGTCTTTCACTGCTGGTGCTTGCTGTTCACAAGTAATATAGAATTTTGAAATGATTGTTGATAAATTTGATTTTAAAATATATGTCCTTTCACTTAATTTGCACTGACTATTTATGTCTTCAAATGTCCGGTATTTTAAGAGACCTAAGTTAAATTATGGACTAATTTTCACCAGCTTATTATATATTTTTATAATACATAAATATATGTCAGCAAAATTCTTTAAAAGTTATAGAGCTTAAAAATTGTATTTTAAGATAACCTTTGCGAATTCCTGTTAATCTTTAAAATTCGAATACAAACATATAGTTTGAATATATGGTTTATAGGGATATAGGGTAGTATATAATAAACATAAAAATTAATATTATTTTCTAAGTGTAAAAATAAAACGGCATTTGTGTGACTTGTGTCAGTCCCATTCCTCTGACAAACGTTGCTTCCTTTCATTATATTTTATACATACACATTTATATATTCTTTCATTCTTTATTTTGTAGGAATGAGTGTTTTACAAGTAGCATGACGAATTACTCAGGAACAAAATAATTAAACATAATGACAGAATTATTGCGGGTTTTCGTGCAAACAAATTTTTTCTATTCTTTTTTTTCATTCTTTTGTTGGCCCAATTCACTTCAATTCGGTAGTTCAGTATGTCCAGTCAAACGAAATGATGAAATAGGAAATTGTGCACTGAAGGCAATTTAGCAAAGTGTTTGTGGCCCATAAAGATCAAAATGAAGTAGAACAACAAGCAGAAGTTAAGAAAATAAAATAAAGGAAAAAAGAAAAGTGAAAAATACCATTTGTGTAGAATCAATAGAACAAGGACATGTTCAATTAGCATACGAATGCAATGTTGGTGTAAATGGTTTTTACTCTTTAAGATATTTTGAGACTATTTGATATGTAGATGTATAGTCGAGTTGGAAACATTTAAAACTTTAACTTAATTGAGAACAATTCCGAAATAAGCTCCCGTGTCGATCAAGCGTTAATGGTATTTTGGCGTGGGTGATATTTGAAGTTTTTTTTTAAGAAATTATGAATTAATTGTGAGACGGTTTTTGTAGTTTTCTGTGTTATCGGAAAGCCCGATTTATGAGTTCTTCTAAAAAAGTTTGTATATATTATTTATTGTATTATATGATTGTCACAAATGTTAAGATCTCTTATACATACATAAATGTTCCAATAACTTCTTTAATTATAGTTATTTTCTATGTTTTTACACTTGTATTCATAAAAAAATATAATGTTGGTATAAATGCACACAATAATTAAAGCACAATTTAGCCTTAAATTCCATTAATAAAGTTGTGATATTCATAAACAAACAATAAACCGTTATTAAAAATTGTTTAACTTGGCAGCACTGTAACGACCATTTTCGCAAATATTGATAAATTTCTTTTATATTTGGCTTATTTTAACGCTGGCGAAAGTATTTTACAATGGTATAATATTAATCAATTTAATTTACACATTTAATTACTTTATGCCATAAAGCTTAAAGTTTTGCGAATTTTGTCTAAAATTTCTTAATAAACCTAAAATAAGTTTTTATGAATATAGCCGTTATTATATGAAAGAGAAATGGAATCTTCATTAAAGAATACCGCTGATACTTATGACCGATATTGTATATCATTTTCAATTCCGCATATAATTGCAAGCATCATTAAAATAATAAACATTAATTGTGCTATCAAAACATTTTTTTTTGTATATATAAATGTATATGGTGTTATTTTTCAGTTGACGAGTATTTTACGCAACAAACTTGCGTGACTTTAATAAATTTATCACTTCACATTTGTACGCACTTACAGTCATTTCAGTGGCCGTTAATAGTCTGGTATTATAGTTTTAATAAACATTAAATGAAAATGTCTATACTTTGGCCGGCACAATTATTATATACAATATTTATGAAAGCATGTATCGTTTATAATAAGAAAGTTATAACTCAAATGTTAATTTTTATACTAATAATATCCTCATCAGTTCTGTAATACATCTTTTATAAACATACATGCAGAGAAAAAACATAACATAACATTATATGTTTCAGTGAATCATACTCAAATGTATGAAAATAATTACAGTAACAACAATATTGTTTTAATCAAATGAAAATAACAATTATATGTTTTTGATAAAAATATATTGTTACAATGAACATAGTTTAGTTATAGTAACCATATTGAACCATGTTTATTCTCCGCGTGTATGTGACTCGATAAAATGATCTGCCTTAATTTTATGTAGTGATACTAGAACATTTAACATATTTATGAGCTCAAAAGCCCTATTCGGGAGTTATTTTGTATGAGGGCTATACATCCATACAAACTCATAATATCCTCCACACTATAGAGGTGTGGGAGTATAATCAAAAAATTAAAGAAATTCATTTTTGTTTTTCCAGTTTCAAGTGGAAAGTTTCACATTTTGAAATTGCACTGCTTTCATTAACGACCTGTACGTATACGTATTAATGATTTATTGATATTACAAATATTAAGTATACGCTTAATTTAGAGAATCACCAAATTAGTTTTTTTGTGATTTTGAAGATGAAAGTATTAATACAAGACCTAGAACTATTTTCATTAAATGGTTTTATTCAATAATAGGGAGCTTCTTTCTCGGAAAAAATGTTTTTATGTATTAGTTTTTGCACGTAAACAAATTACTGTAATTTGTTGTAAATGGTGCTATTGATAAGTGTCTGTACGCAATTAAGAATAAAAATAGTTATGACATTCTATTTGGGAATGTAAAATCTCCAATAAACAAGAGAACGTATGATAGCAAAACGATATTACTCTTTGAAATGGTACTACATATTTTGATATTGAGAACGTCGGTTTTTTTTATTCAATATTAATATACCAAATAAGGTGAAGTCTTCAAGGCAGCTGATTTTTAGTTATTTAGTTAGTTAGTTAGTTAGTTAGTTAGTTAGTTAGTTAGTTAGTTAGTTAGTTAGTTAGTTAGTTAGTTGGTTAGTTAGTTAGTTTGTTTGTTAGTTATTTTGTTAGTTAGTTAGTTTGAAAGGAGGATGTATACACATCAAATCCGAAGAAATACACCTAGGCCTCTATCGGGCCTGTTGTACGCTCCTTAACCAGTGCCACGGGTGGGAATCGAACCCACCACCTGCGGTCTACCAGACTAGAACACTAACCTACCGGAGCTGATTTTTATTTGTTTATTTTAAACGTCTATGGGTGTCAAAAATAATAAATATTAATATTAATATTCTAAAAAAAGTCTTCAAGGCTGCTGATTTTTATTTGTTTTTTTAAACGTCTATGGGTGTCGAAAATAATAAATATAAATATTAATATTCTAAAAAAGATTAGATTTGTGTTTTCAAAAAAAAAAAATAATAATTAAAAAAAAATAATAGAAATTACAAACGGAATGACAAACTTATAAACTTAAAAATAGAAATTATAATTGACAATTAATGTTTTCAAATACAAGTCAAATATAGCGACGGTTTTATTATGTGATCGATGTATCTCAAGCCGTCGATGTAGTCCGACACGATTATCTGCGAATATTTATGAACTAATTTTTACCTTAAGGCTCCTTCCTATATATTTTCTGCAGTCTGATATCAGCTCGATTATCTGCCTAGAGCACACTGTAGGCCAAAAGTACTTATGTACAAAAACCTATACCGCATACAGTTAAAATGATGCAAATACAATATAAACTTTTAAGAACAATAACATTCGCAATAGTAACATGGATCTTAAAGTTTTGACAATAAGCGAGTAGATAAAACTCTACAGCCTAACCTACTTAACAAGACTAATATTGGACAAAGACCCATAAAAATATATATTCTGTGTCCTTATTAAATTCTAAGACGTTCTAGCCATCACCGTCCGTCTGTCTGTTGAAATCACTATAGGGAACACACTGGAGGAGCTAGACTGTTGAAATTTAATTAATTTAAATCATTCTACCAAAGGATCGGTCCATAATTGATCCTACCCCCATATTTCCCCTCAGAAAATTATTTTAATAGTCGTTACTGGTCTAAAAATTGCAGTATAGCGATGAAATTCGTTACAAGTATGTTTCTTATGAACCAAACCCTCTCTACCTATTTTGTTTAGGATCGGCCCATAATGACCTTCTCCCATATAAGGCCCCCTTCTGAAATTGACTTTAACATTCAGTACAGTACTGGCTCAAAAATACGAATATAGTGACGAAATTCGACACAAATAAGTTTTATGCGAGCAAAAATCTCTCTACCGCACCTTAAAAAAAAAAACTTAAACGCTCGTTACTGGATAAAAATATGAATATAGGAATGAATATAGGAAAAAAAACCAAAAGCTATATACCAACTTTTATGTGGATAGATCCATAATTTACCAAATCCCCACCCCCTATTGGGTCCCCTTCAGAAAATGGCTTTAACGCTCATTACTGGCTTAAAGTTACAAATGAAGTTATGAAATGCGACAAACGTAAGTTTCTTACCTCTGCACCAAAACCTCTGCATCAAGTTTTTTAGGATCAACTCATAAATGATCCTTCCCCTATATAAATGACCCCTATGAAAATGACTATAACGCTCATCACTTAAACGATCATTACTGTCTTAAAAACATGAGTTATGAAATACGGTTGTGAAATTCGCTACCGAATTTCATGCAAAATGTGTTAGTAGTTCACCCTTCCCCCATGTATGTAAGCCCCCTTTAGAAAATTACATTAACACTAATTACTGTCATGAAAATGCAAGAAAAATTAAAATAATATTTTAACAAGTTCTAATTGAACCAAAATCAGTCTACAGAAAGTTATGAGGATAGGTCAATAATTGACCTCTTTAGAAAATTTGATGAATAAAATTCAGAAAATTACTAGTACAGCGATGAAAATCTATATAATTCTGCATACCGAAATTAATGAGGACTGATCTATAACCGAACCTACCCCTTCAGAAAAGAGTTTTTGTTATTTAAAATACGAGTATTGCGATAAAATTTGACATCAACAAGTTGTATACAAAATGAAATCTTTTTACATAATTTCATGAGTATCGGTTCATAATTGAAGCATATAAAAGTCCTCTTCATACGCTCACGGTTTAAAAATTTACCAAAAATATTTTGTTTTAAAAAATTAATATTTTCCTATTTCAAAAAAGCTCAGTCCGTAATTAAATTAAACCATATTCCAAATATCACCCTGATGTTTAAAGGGCAGCATTCGTTTTACGGTATTTGGTATATTGTTTTGATGGTGGGTATATGAGATTCGACTTTTTCTAATATAATTGTAAGTATATATTTTACCTGTTTTATCAGTAAAAACAAGGAAATTAACTATTACGTCTTTTAATCAATAATTTAGGATTTAACGTAATTGAATATGTATGTCCGTACATAAAAATGATGCAAACTTACACTTAAATAAACTTAAATTTTCATTAGTGTAATTTGTAAATGTATGTCATTCTATCTAGTCTATGAATTGATGGTAAAAAATATATAATAACAAAAAATAAACGTTAATGGATTGAATTATTCATTATCAGGGGAAATTAAAAATAAATTTTCTTTCAGTATCGCAATATACAAAAAGTTTATTACAATTAAATGATAATTTATTTTCTTCAACGATAAATAATACATTTACAAATTAATGTAACTTCTGCAATATTGTAATTTTTTGGTTAATCAAATTAGTTATTGCAAAAATAATTTTTTTCGTACTAAACGCAATGAATGTTTAGGATATCGAAATAGAACAGTGTTTTAAAAGAGTTTTTAAGCGCAAGTCAGAACTTATTTAAAATATAATATACATAATTATACCCTTCGTGAGAAGGGTATATATAAGTTTGTCATTCGGTTTGT
Source organism: Lucilia cuprina (assembly GCF_022045245.1). Taxonomy (NCBI): domain Eukaryota; kingdom Metazoa; phylum Arthropoda; class Insecta; order Diptera; family Calliphoridae; genus Lucilia; species Lucilia cuprina. Next base: position 37,555,867 of record NC_060950.1, read on the forward strand.
AATTTCTATAATATAATTTTCCAACCCTATAAAGTATATATATTCTGGATCCTTATAGATAACGGAGTCGATTAAGCCATGTCCGTCTGTCTGTCTTTTGAAATCAGTTTTTAGAGGACCCCAGATATCGGCGAGATCCGAATCTTCAATAATTCTATTAGACATGCTTTCGAGAAGATCGCTATTTAAAATCAGCAAAATCGGTCGGTAAATAACGGAGATATGAGCAAAAATCCGAGACAACCTCTGAAAATTTCATCAAAAAATTTCATATTTTTTCATGCTTTGTTAAAAAAGCAACAACAACACTGTATATTAGAAGAAGATGTACACGTGTGTGTGTAGATGTATTTGGTTTTATTCAGCTGTGTATTTTTTTGTATGTTTGGATACTGTTGGCGTCATTGCGTTGTTATTTTTGTTTTTCTGTGTTTTTCGTTATGTATGTTAAGATGTCTGTTGGTTTAGAAGCCTTGTGTATTTTGTGTTTTATTTCGTTTAGCGTTGTTGTTCTTTTTGTTTAGCTTTTGATGTAATAATAATGTAGTCGGGAAAATTTTTAAAATTTATAAAAGATGTTTAAAATACTCTATGGTGAAGGGTATATAAGATTCGGCACAGCCGAATATAGCACTCTTACTTGTTTTATTATATGTTAGAGATATTTAGTTTTCAGTGATCTTTGAAATATTAGAAGACTTAGCTTAAATTAAAATTTTGATTAATAAAATGTTCAGTCGTCAAGAAGCCATGCACACTGGGTCAGGAAAATATTTTTTTGGGCAAGTGTGACAAATTATATTCAGAAGTAACAAGTTAAAAATTTAATAAAACCACTCTTCGGAACTATCTCATTTCATTTTAAATGATTATTTGAAGACAGTGATGTCTTTAAAGGAAAGTACTTATCGCGGTCGCTTCCAAATTGAAAGTTAAATAAGTACTACGACCCAGCAAAAACTTTCAGTAACTAGTAAGCTAGAAAGTAATCATCGAGTCACGTGGAAACTAATTACTCTTAGGTTGAATAATTAATTATTTATGTTCGACGAGGTTCAAATAATAAGCACTTTCCTTAAACAAATTTATAAATGGTTACTAATTTGTTACAAGTAAACCTTCAAATATGTTATGGGATAACTATTTTTTTTTTGGGCCGACTTTGTATGTATTTTATCAAAAAATAAAAAATTCTCAGCCAGGGTTAAATGAACGCTTTTTTTACTGAACACTCATTGCCAAGTAATATATGAAATAACTACTGTCCATTACCAAAATCCCCCGGGGCATGTTACCTTGGCGAGACTTCTGCCTTGGTGTTATTGCAAGTCCAGGGTATAAAGAGGTGGTCAATACCTCCAATCTGACCGGGATTGAAAAATTAGTTACAGTCTACTGTTGTTGGCTTAGTCTTTGCATAGATTGCCAGAGGTCAAACCAGTGCACCGCAAAATCTGGTACTACGGGTGGCCAGTTGCCCGTTGGACTATGTCCTGGCTGGTCAGTTGCTTGAGGTTCCTTCGGGATCCACGAAGTGGCTGTGGTTTAAACCCAAATTCGCTGGGAGAGTAAGTGGCGGTTAAAAGACTGATGCATGATAATAGTCAATATTTCGGGATAAGTTCGGTACTGTTGCCGAGAACAACAGACACCCCGCAGTCGAGTGACTGTGGGACTAAGCGTTGGAAATAAGTTGGTTTTAATTGTGTATGGTACGGGATGAATGTGAGGTTCGGCGGGCTTATTGATGATCGTACTTCGGTCTACCGGTTACGTCTCTAGGTGCTGTTGCCGAATCAACAGAGGCCATCCAATGGTCACGAGATTAGATAGCTCGAGTACTCCAGCAAAGTACTTGTGCATGGACCGGTCAGGACCAATGTACAAAAATTGCCACCGGTGCTCAGGTGCAGGTGCTCACGTTAAACTCTCGAAATTCCTGTCCATTACCAAAAATTTCAGTTTTTTGCTGGGGATTGCCTACAATGAGGTAGTAGAGCACCTAAACAATGCAAAAATAAAACGAAGTACATACTTACAAAATAATTCACTTGCAAAGTAGCACTAATTTATTTAGCATATGTGAAAGTGATGTTTATTTCCTTCGCTTCTTTGAAGATATTTCTTTTTGCTGGGTATAAATGTGAAATATTCATGATTTAAATATTATTCAATGGACTTTCTAATAAGATTTCATATGATACTTCATATTAAGACTTTTTGCTTTCAACTCACATTTAAATTCATTAATTCTGAAAACAACAATGTGTACATTTTCAGCCACATTCTAAATTCAACAGGTTGGAGTATGTATGATAGGTTTTACGAAATATCCATTTTTTACCTATTATACTAAAAAGATTATTTTTCAAACAAACGACTGAGAATTTCAGCTATAAGTATATAATTATTACTTTCAGGTTACCCTGACAATAGAAAATTATTTTTAAGCAGCCAGACGCAATTAACCAAAACAACCATAAGTTCCTTTAACTTGTCCATTTGTTGTCTTTCCAACTCTATGCAAACGTATTTTTAAACGTTCATACATAAATATTTCCAGCAATTTATTTCATAAATAATTTTAAAATTATTTTACACTACATTAATACATCCGGCAAACAAATTGTGCATCCGTCGTCACCCTTGGTAAACAACTTACATAAATGTTTTATGTTGAAGTTATAATAACTTGTACAAACTCTGGCTGACTTACTTATTAATAACTGTGTTTATCTCTTCTGTTGGCTTGTGGGTCGGGCCGCCCAATTTAAATCAATAGAAAACTTTTCATATGCTGTTAGTATTTAGTCTTTAAAAAAGTTTTACTACTATTTTTCCACTAAAATATGTCTACACATTTTAAATTTATTTCTGTAATAAAATAAGGAGCCAACGAACCAAAGGTAACAGGAACACCAACACCTGGAGTCCATGGGGAACTCAGGTTAATAAATATAATTATGTACAATTATTACTTTGTAAACCACACCGACAACAACAACAAGAAAACCAACAACATTCACAACCAACCCAACGCCACATTCATGATAATGATATTGGATTATTTATGATATTTCATCATCATCTACACCATTATCGTTGTTAACATCGCCTGTCTCAGAAGAAGAAAAGGTGTTAAATTGTATCGGTAAATTCCCTTCCGCTGGCATCCGGTAAACAGGCGCACAACTAGACTCTAAGAAATAAGACATAAACTCATAAATTTTCATAATCTATTTTCATCAACATTTTAAAGCAGTCTAATGGTATGTATGTCTTTCGAAAAAAAAGTGAAAATATTTTGGATTAAGCGGAAATGTTTCTAATATTTATACATACATATGTATGTAAACTGAATTCATTGATTTCAATAACCACGGGCAGATAGTTATTTGTTATTGTTTAGGCATTACTATTATTATAATTCTATAGTGGCTGATCCACAAATGTTCCAAGTCAGGATGATTGTCCCCTTCCTTTAAGCACAGTAACATTAATTCATTATCACGTTTGCAATTTTAAATGTGGCTAGAATCCAAAAATGCCCTTAAACATTACACATCTGTTTTAAACATGCCTTAAACTCCCAAAATTGACTTATAACCAGCAGTTATAAAATTCTGTATAACTAACTATTACATTAACTGTTAAGCTATAACTCATGTGCTTTGCTACCCTAAAAACAATATCAATAAAAAACCCACTTAACGATTTTGAAGATTCTATTTTCAATAGTTTTCCAGATTTACAATGTATTTGTTACATATGATAAGATGCCACGCAAATTAATTTTCTAAAATGTTCATATGTATGTTTAAGTTATTCGTGCGGAATAGTTTACAATATAAACGAATTTTTGTATCTGTCCCTAATTCTAGTCCGCTCTTAAATAATTATATTGACACTAAAGTGGCTCCAACAAAATTTGAGAACTGTAACTGTTACATTATCTCCAATATACAGATATGTATAAAACCTCTTCAAGACATACTGGAATACGCTGTAAAAATCGGTTCAGCCGTTTAGTAGTCTATAAAGTTCAACATACAAAACTATTTAATATGAAGTCCCCTGTCAAAGACCTAACTGGTGAGAATGTATTAGTAGAAGCACAAAAATAGACGCAGTTGTCCAAATGGTACTAATAAAATTTGTATTTTTAGGACGTTATTTTTTGTGTGTTATTAATGGAATTTTACGTACTAGTGAATGAAAATATTACTTAATTAATTTTTTGAAAAGATATTTTATCTTAAAACATATTGTAAATACGTCTTTTTGTTATTTATTTCTGCACTAATGCAAAATGAAAAACAAGTTTGTATGAAATTGTATTGTAAATTTTTATATTTGTATAAATTAAGTTTAAACATACAAATCTTTTTAATATGAAATGGATTTAAATTATACATTAAATTTTTGTATTTGTATACACGCCATCAAAAAAGAATGGTTTATAAGGTTATTTTGAGAAAATAACATTAACGCTCATAAGTTTCTAAAAAACATCTATAACTGTAATATTCGACATAAACATATTTTATTTTAATTAGAATCGGCATATAATTGACCATACTCCCCATATAATGTCCACTTCAGAAAAGAACTTAAACGCTCATAATTGTCTAAAATAGCACGTATTGCTGTGAAATTTACCATGAACTTAATTATAAATGTTCATGGTAAATTTTTCTACAAATTTTTCTACAAAATTTAACAAGTTTAAATAGGGCTGTTGTGGGAAGTGTCCACTTGAATAGCTATGCTTTATGTGTGTAAACCTCTAAATTTATTTTTCTTTCCAGATACTATAAAACTTGTATAAAGTCCTGAAGAACTAATATAGGGAGTTTTTTGGGAAAATCATAAAATATACGGCCTTTTTACATATTTCAAATGTGGATACGTCCAACCTTTTATGGAAACAAGACAACAATTGAGAAGTTGTTTTAAGTATATGGAATTACACCAGAAAACTAAGGGTTATTTAAAAAATACTTAAACGCACAGATTTCATTGAATTATAAAGTTATTATAATAAAATTCGACACAAATATGTATTGTGTTGGATCGGCTCATTATTGGCCATAGCTCCCATATAAGGTCTAATTCTGAAACGCAGATATGTCATTGATTTATTAAGATATTTCGATAAAATTTATATATCAAAATCACCATACTAAATTTTTTCCGGATCGATCCATTATTGGTCATTGCCCCCATATAGGAATCACTTCAAAAAACTACTTAAAAGCATATATTTCATTGAATTATAAAGTTAGCAGAATAAAATTTGACTTGCATATGTTTCATTGAAAAATAAAGCTATACACAAATATGTATCTCCCACTACGGGATAGTCCCGTAAGTGGTCATAGCTCCCATAAAAGGTACCCTTTTTAAAATCAATTAAACGCATATATTTCTCTGATTAATAAAGCTATCTAAATTCGACACAAAAATGTTTTGTGTACATATAATCACTCTCCGAATTTTTTTTCCGTATAGGCCAGTAATTGGTCATAGCTCCAATATAAAATCCACTTCCGACAATCACTAAAACATAATCGGTCACAAATCCCATATAAGGAACTTTTCTGTAATTTACTAAACGTACATAGTCAAAGTTTTCGGGAAAATGCGTATTTCTAAAAATCACAGAATACATCGTAACTCACTATTAAATTATAATATTTGGATTAAATTCCATATGAATGTTCTGTGTATAGATAGATTATTCTGCTAAAGTTCAAAGCAGATGTTCATCAACATCGCACAGTGGTATAGGAAAAAAAAAGAGGGAAATAATTCGGTAACTTCTAAACGGTTAATCCGATTTGATGATTGGTATGCACAAAGAGGAGGTGTTGTCGAGTTTAGGTTTTGAATTTGGACCTTATGTAAGCAAGAGAAAACTTATGTTTGCAGCATCTGTTCGAATAATTTTAGAAAATTCTATACGGATATTCCAGTAGATAATGTCATTAGATAAAACCAAAATAACCACTATAATTTAAGTTGTTTGCAGTTTGTCTGTTAACCGACGACAACACCAATAACAAAATTTAGTTTGTATTTTAAACTCAAAATTACATGCAGACTTTTCTATAAACTTTTAAAATTTGTTGGCATTTAAAGGCTTTTGGCATTGACTCTGTCCATATTAACATACCTATGTATATGTGTGTCTATTGTTCCATGAGCGTATTTAAAAGTGTATTCAGATGGATTATATTTAAAAAATTGTGAATGCTAAAAAATTTGTAAATGCAAATTTTTTGCACTTCACAGTATTTTATAAATCAAACTGAAATATTTGACTTTTAATAGTCACTTTTATATACTTTATATACTTCAGTACCCACTTAACTACGACTATGTTTTTTACAACGCTGATATAAAATGGATAGAACGTGGGTTCCATTTAGGGGATATAACTTTTATATAAGTTCTAATAATCAGAACCAACCGCATAAATCGAGGGTTACTTGCGTCACTATTTCGTGGCGGGAAAAATAATAAATACGATTATATTTCGGCAGAAAAAAAATTAATTTCATACAATACCCTCTTAAAATTTCATCATTAATATTTTAACTTATTTGTAATCTATTGGTATATAAGTATATCGTCACTAACACTTAAAAATTTTACAGGAGAGACAAAAAACTGAATAAAATGAAAACTATTCTTGCTATGTATGTATATACTAACATTAATACACGCGTTTGAATATAACTGTACCGCCAGATATTGTCTATCATATTGTCTATTATATTGCATTATTGAACATTGTGACTAGTGGAAATAACTAATTTGTTATTACGCCCTTTTGAATTTCATGTCAATAAAATCGGAGTTTTTAACAACAGAGTTCTAAAAATTTGCGACAACTATAATTTTTTTGTTTAAATCCAAAAGTCGATTTTAAATTTTTTGGTTGTTACGCCTTTTTTAATTTCACGTGACGATACGTAAGTTATATAGATAGTGGAATGATTCAGAGTATTGTACAGGGGACATAACGTACTATTTATTTGAGCGGTTTTTATACATTTACTTGTAATCATAAATGACGTTTTTATATAAAAAAATATTTAGATTCCTTTATGTTGGGGTTTCCAGCAGTTTATTTTGTAGTACAACAGATGTATGAGTCGAAGGTCCCACGTTGAACAATTTATTTATTAAAATTGTGTTAGATTGAATTACCCGAACCATACTGTTCACGTACTGTAACGTACCGTTACCACGTTTGTGCTATTTTATGTAGGTATATAAAAAAATTCAAAAATTATAAAAAGCAAAAATAAATTACATAAATATTCAATCAGCTGTTCGAAACAGTGATTGTTATTAAGAGGCACTTTCTTTAAAATGGTTAAGTAGAAAAAGCACTAAAATTAAAAAAAAAAAAATATATATATATATATATTTATATATATATATAAATATATATATTATATATATATATATATTATATATTATATATATTTATATATATATATATATATATATATATATTATATATATATATATATATATATATATATATATATATATATATGTATATGTATAAGTAATAGCGTTAAACTCATCAAGCGTTTTTTCCTGTTGTTTTTAAAATTATTTTCAACATTTTTTTAGAAAGTATTGAAAAATTTAAAGCACCCTTTACTTGCACTTGCAAAATTGAAAGTATCGAGCTATATAAATTGCATTAAATATAAATCAATGATTTTAAAAATATACATTTTTAAACTAACGTCTGCATTTAATAAGATGGAGCTATCAAATTTATACCATTAGAAAGCCCAAATTGTTGTCTACAAAACTTTATGTAATATGAAGTAACGTTATATCGTTATATTTTTCAGATAACAGATATAACGCCTGATTCTATAATTATAATTAGAAAGTATTTTAAACAGTTTAGCTTTGATTTGTTGGAGTTTGATACGTTATTAACGTGTTTTCTATAAAATTTTATGTATACATAAATTTTCTAAAATAAATTTTCTAAAATATGTTGAGTTTTCCCTAATTAATTTGTCACTTAAAAAACATTAGGTAGGCATGTTATATATCAATGGAAAGGTAATTTTGTCTATTTTTCAAAACTGTATATAATTTTTGAAAATTAAAAAATTCGCGGAATACTTTTTTTTAAAAAAATTAAAAAATGTTTTTTATTCAGTTTTTGCGAAGATACAAATTTTTCAAATTGCAATAAAAATTTTATTTATGAATATTTTTTGATGAAATTTTACAGTTAGGTAGATTTTTTTACTCAAAATCTAAAATTAAATAAAAAGTTCGAATTTTCTTATTAGAAATCCCGGAATTCCAAAAAAGTTTTAAAAATCCCAAAAATGGGATTTTTGGTTTTTTGCCTATTATATCCATACCAGGGGCGGGGTTATCATCGAAACCCGTTACAAAATGATTAAGAACATATTGGGTCATATAAAACAGGTCACTATAATTTGATATCTACTATGCGATTTGAGAATTTTTGCTCAAAATTGAATTATCTATAAAAAAATAGGGTTTTTTGGATGGACCTGGTCCCCTCGGTATCAAAAATTTTTAGATTTTGTTTCATTTATCGTATTTTATGTAGAGTCAGCTTTTCAAAAAGTATAAATTCTATATACATCTTCTTAGAAACTTTTTAGATAACTTAAAAAGAAAAAGATACTTTTTTCCCAAAAAAATGGCAAAAAATCGCCTTTTTTTAATTTTTTAAATTAAAATGCCTATAACTTTGGACTCAGTCATGATTTTTACATAATTCTTTCACTGCTTGATATATAAACTTGTTGTTAAGCGAATAAAAAAAGAAATGGCGAAAATCGGGAATATTTGGACCCGCTATTATCAAAAAACTAAAGTAAGAACGGTAAAAATTTTAAAATTTTAATTTTCAAATGCGAATATCTCCTAAACTATAAGAGATAATTTACTGCTATGACGACATTTTTTATAGTGCTCGATGAGGAGATTCTATATACATATTTTTATATATATATTTTTTTAAATCGGAACTCAAATGAAGAAATAGGATCGTTTTAAAAATTTAACATAGCCGAGGTGTCCTAATTTGAGGACCCCCCGCCGGGCCCCTGGTTGGCCTATAAGGTCCAAATTCAAAACCTAAACTCGACAACACCTCCTCTTTGTGCATACCAATCATCAAATCGGATTAACCGTTTAGAAGTTACCGAATTATTTCCCTCTTTTTTTCCTATACCACTGTGCATCGTTTCTAAAAACTTAAACGAATTTAGTTCATTTGTTGGTAAATGTACAAATTATTCTCCTAATATTTTTTGGCATCTGTATGCCCGGTTCATAGTAAGTCAAAACCAAAACTCAATATATATTTTTCTGGACCTAATCATAATTAGTTCCACACATACATAAGTGTTAGTGCCCCCACTACGGAAACAAAACTTTTGTGGAGTTATTTAAAAATTGGATAAAATTAGATAGTTATAATCGTGGCAAGGATTTCTATGCAAATACATGTTGGTAGTCAGTAACTCAAAATAACATTTAACTAGTTTTCTTTTCGATTCAAAGAATTTGCTACAAAATGGCATCGATTTGTTGTTGCGTATTTTGTTATAAATGCATAAATCGATTTAACAACAAAATACTAGATTCTATGAAATATAATTATACATAGTTTTATTTAATTTTTTAAACCATAATAGCGCGGTAGGTATTTTGAGTTTGTGCTGCTAATTGTAATGTCCAAAATATTGTTCCTTAAGGTATCGGTTCAGTTCAATTTCTGAGTCTGTCCATCTGTATGTCCATATAAATAGATAGTTTTATGAAATTTTGTTCTTACATCTCTCTCACTTCCATATTTAACATAAAAACATTACCATACGATAAAATTCGGAAGAAGTATAATTTTATAAGAATTGCTTTTAAGCTTTCCACTTTACATTTGTCATTCTCGAGGTCGTGGTTCCGTTAAAGTGGTATTAAAGTACAAAAAGCAGTCCTTAAAAACCTGTATATTTGTTGTCAAAAACTTAAGATCTGAATATATATTAATATGTACCTTCAGAAAGAAATATATTAATCGGCTCAGAACTTTAAATGACACTACCGATTTTTGTAATCGGGCCTCTTTTGACCCTAGCCCCCATACAAACTCCCCTTCAGAAAAAGACTTGAAGGTCAAATTTCACTTATAAAACTCTTAAATATTACATAAAAGATAGGCCCATATTTATCCCTACTCCCCTATGAGCCCTCTTGAAAAAGTTTTTTTTTTTTTTTTTTTGTCAAAAATAAGTAAAAACATTCCGGAATAAAGTTAAAAAACAAATGCTTTATTTCTTTTTAATAATCCATATTTTTAACATAATGACTGGTGTATCATATGGTCGGCTATAACCGACTATACTTTTATACTTGTTTTTATTTTATAGTTATGAGTGAGTTCCTAGCTGTTTCTCGCAATTTGGTTTAATTGCATTGTGAAAAATACGTGTACTTCTTGAAATTGCATATTTAAACCTATTTAACAACGCGATGAACATATCCATAAGTAGAGACAGTAAAAACGTTTACAACAATTAGATTTACAAAAAAAAAACAACAATAAAAAGATTGAAACTTACTAAGTATTCTTGTTTATTTTTAACAAACTATTACTATTAATGCCCTACATGAAGTTTTAGATAGGTTAGTTTAAACTACATTGTTTATGTACTTATGTACAACTTTGCAAACCATTTTATCTAACATATAAAAGTAATAATGAATGTGGAAATTGTTTAAATTGTTACAATCACTTAATATTTATTAAAAGGGTATTGATATTTAATTTATTTTTTTTTCTGTAGAAGTAGTGGTAAGTAAATAATCAATTTTATTAGAAAATTAAATATCAAAAGTGTTTTATTGATTCGGTTTGAGACAGTTTGTCAACTGTTTGTTTCAAATACACAATCGCATGAATATTTGTGGTCTTTTTGTGGTTGTGGTTTAAAAGTTGTTTTTCATTTAAACATTGGCCAGTTAATGCTCGAAACGTGACTGACAGATTTATATTTTATTCCACATTTTCCATCTTCAATTTCCAGAACGACAATGTCATTTTTTATGTATGAGAACAATGTCTGGCTGGTTGAATTTTTGCGGTTCGTGGTGTTTGTTTTCCATTTCTTCGTTTCATTTTAGTCCTCTTTACTTTTTACACACATGTACATGGACGAGCACACTTTACACATGCACCACACAGAGATACAAACATATTTTGAGGATTCAAATTTTTTTTATGAGTCTCTATAAAAATGAACAATTCCACAAACTTACAACAAGTGCCACTCAAGTACATTTAAATCACACTTAGCGGCCATTTGTGGTAATTTGCGTTCAAATATTTTGGGCCAGACACTAAAGGGGCGTTAATCCCTTTTTTATTTAATGGTCTGTCGTCCTTTCATTTTAATTCAAATTGTTTCATTTAACAGTATTACACATAAATACACAAGACACAACTCATGCATATAAGATTCATGTCTCACATATACAGTGCCCATCATAAGAATTATAACTCTTCAATAGTCTGATACTTACATACAAAAGTATGATCAGCTATACTTTCATAGTATCAATATATAACAACAGTTCAGTACAAACTTATTCATGATATGGTTATTTCCCCCTACAGGAATAACCAGCATTAAAATGGCTACCAGTAGGGCAACAATATGATTATAACATACTCATTCAATTTGAAATAAAACTGTTTACTTCCTTTAACCTTTTATTGTTAAGAACTTGAATAATTATGTGTGGCACTGTAGGCATAAACACATACTTCTTTACGAAACACTATTCATTTTCTTAATAGTTTTTTGTAGCTCTTTAACTGTATTCGTATTAACGAGGTCAATCTAGACTGTTTTTTATACCCTACACCACTTTAGTGGGAAGGGTATATTGGGTTTATGCTGATGTTTGTAAGATACAAAAATATTCGTCCTATACCCACCTTAAAATATACCAATCGGCTTAGAATCATTTTCCGAGACGATTAAGCTATGTCCGTCCGTCCGTTTGGCTGGCTGTCCATGTAAACCTTGTGTGCAAGGCCGCAATTTTCAAGATAATTGGATGAAATTTGGCACACACGCTTCTTTAGGCCCAAGGACGAAGCCTATTGAAAATGGTTAATATCGATCCATTATTTGACTATCCCCCATACAACCGTGCCCCAAATAGGGTCTTTGGGCTTATAATTAATTTAAATGAACTATTATGTAAACAAAAGTCGACAAAACTTAGTTTTATAGAACTTTAAATGACACTACCGATTTTAGTAATTCATTTGACCCTAGACCCATACAAACTCCTCTTCAGAAAATGACTTAAAAGTCAAAATTCACTTACAAGCACTAATGACACTTTTAAATTCTTCATAAATAATATTCAAGCAGACTTAACTACCCCTACCAACATTTATAAGGATAGGGCCATATTTTGTCCTACTCCCCTTTGAACCCTCCTGTAAAAAATCTCTTTTATTCCGGGGATTATTTTTTATATAATCCCCGTTTTTAACATACATACTGACTGGTGTAGGGTATCATAATGTCGGCTACGCCCCACTATACCTTCATACTTGTTTAATATTAAGACTTCTTTAGGAATATAAAAATATGCAATTACATATCATATTGTCTAGTCATAATTGCATATCTTAAGGCTTATTATATTTTTCCGAAACAAATGTCCTTCTTCGACTGACTTCCTATATGGTTGTGTCAGTATTTGGATAGGGATGATGGTAAGTGTTTATGTATGTTTATGTGCGAATTGTGTTTAACGATTTATTTTATGGATAAAAACTATTAAATTTTGAACAACTGCTGAAATACTGTCATAAAAATTATTCTTCTTAGTTTCTTGAATGAAGTATTAACATAGTTTTTTGTACTAGTTTTTACTATAAATTTGCATTAAACATAAAGACGGCAATAAAAGCAATTTGACGCACATGATAATTATAAACAATGAAAATATGGACATTTCCATAAGCATATCTACCAAGACATTGTCTCGCATTTTTTGAAGAAAATTTAACAAAAGTTTATGCATGGGATTTCATTATACTTAAGACGAAGTGCTTGAAAACGGATTTTTGTATATTCTAACGCGAAATTATTATCCGTTGTGATAGTTTGGTCAAAACGAGTACAAAAAGAAGAAATGATGAAAAACGGACAAAACAACTGTTTTTGTCCTTAATAAGTGATTTTTGTCTGTTCTAAAACTTAATACTTTCGAATTAGCTTTTAAAGTGTCAGAGATATGTTTTGGTAAAGATTCGTTGCGAACGTTGGACAGGGGGAGGGTGAAATAGGCATGTGGGTAATTCAAACTTTACGGGTAATTATGTGTAGTTAAGGTACTTTTTCGGAAATATGCAAATGCTGTAATCAGTCAAAAGATATATTTTAGAAAAATTAAATTGAAATGGGTATAAAGGAGAATTTCGTGTTTATCATAAGGTCCATACTTAAATTGCTAGGCCAACTTTAAGAAATTTTAAACAGAAATATTAGCAATTATCAAAGTTTTTTAATTCCTTTGAAATTAAACTAAATTGTTAATATTCAGTTAAAGTAAAATGTCAAAAAAAAGTGGGGCGCATCAAAAATGATAAATAATGTAGTTTTTGTGGGTTAAATAAAATGTAGGGTAGAAGGGGACCATGTGCCACTTTTTTTGAGGCGGCCTCAAATTAAATCCACAATACATATTCTTAATTTTTTTCTCGGTTCGGATACTTAGATATGTTGGCTTTAGTTTTATTCCTTTCAATCTTTCCTAAGCCATCCTCATGTAAATATTTTTTTAACTTTTCCGCACTGACCAAACACTGCGATACCACCCCATCTATGGGGTAAATTCGCCAAGGGGATGAGGGAGATTTGTCATTAGTTAAATAAAAGAAAATATTACAAAAATAAAAACTTATTTTGCTGTTTTATACTTTAATCCATTAAACACAAAATTTAACAAAAAAAAAATAGAACAAATTATCACTGTTTTTTTTTTCTATATTTTAACCAAATTTTGTTCTACATCACAAGCATTACATATATTCGGCGCATGTGCCCCACGGGCAGTTCTGGGGTTTAGTTTCAATTTTTTCGGGCTTCAAATTTTATTATCGAAAATATTATTATGTCTTATTGTTCACTATTATTGACGTTCTAATACTGACCAATATATTTTTTTTATCACAAAAACTAAAAAAGTTAGCACAAAAATTCACACTGTGAAATATTTTCACAGCCCTTTGAAAATCAATTAATCATGTCTTCCTCCCATCATATGTAAAGTTATTATTGACGTTTATTGACGTTCTAATACTGACCAATATATTTTTTTTATCACAAAAACTAAAAAAGTTAGCACAAAAATTCACACTGTGAAATATTTTCACAGCCCTTTGAAAATCAATTAATCATGTCTTCCTCCCATCATATGTAAAGTTAATGTTTCAAATTTTCAGGGATGATAGATCATCGATAAACGAAAACAAAATTTGATAATGCGATAAAATCGACTACTCAGTTTTCAAGTTATTCGCTATTGGCAAATTTTTTGTTAAATATTTAAGTGAAACCCGCTATATAACACGAACGGATTCGTCACGTATTAGAGTCAGTTTATAATCACACAAAATATTTTGAATGTGCTATACATTTTTTTGAGGATTTTTTAACTCTAAAATTAAAAAACTTTGATAAATGCTCATATATCTTTACTTAGAATAAAAAATTTAATAAACTAAAAATTTTAACGAATATTATTTAGTCTAAGGCCCCTTCACACGAGCACAAAAGTAATATGATCTGTCTAAATTTATGCAGAAGGATATGGATGTGATCGACATTGATGATTAGATCAGGGATTTATTTTTATGTAAACTCAAAAAAGTGAAAAAGCTGTTTCCATCTCACTTTGTTATTGTTCTATACCAATCGTGTATACACAAAAAGTATAAATCATACGAAAAGATAATAAACTTATGGAATTTCACATTACTTTTTCATTAGACTTTACGTAGTTAAAGTGTGATCGCGAGAAGGAAATATATTTTGATTTTAGCTTTCTCAATTTTTAGTGAAGTACCTTTTCAAATGCTTTGAAGAGTTTAAATCATGCTTTAAAGGAAAAAATTATTAAAAACGCGAAATCTTAAGTATTACCACTTTTTTTATTGCTTTGCTGCTAATTTTAAAGGTAATTTTTTAACCCTCAATTCCAAAGAATTTTGAAAAGGAAAAAAATGTGTGGTTTTAGTAAATTTTGTATAAGTTGTTCTAAATTATATAGTTTGAATGTAGATTTATATTTCGACATATTAATTTCAGGGACAAAAAGCAAAGACAATATTAATTGATCTATAGATTTAATATTATAAATCATTTAAAATCCCGGGCAACGCTTTGTACAAAAGCTAGTAGATCATATTTCTAGTATTTCTACAAAAATAATTTAAGCCTAACATACTTAAAAGTCCATAGCTCACTTATAAACACTAGTATTGAGTTCCAATTAGGCATAAATATGTTTTATATACTTATTTATACAACTACAAACTTTTATAAATATCGGTCTAAGTTTAATCCTAGTTCCCATATAGCACCATTTTTTATTATACCCACCATCAAAAAGATGTGTGGTAAAGTGTTTTTGTCATTCCGTTTATAATACACCGAAATATTGGTCAAATACCCACAAAAGTATTATATATATATATATTATATATATATATATATATATATATATATATATATATATTATATATATATATATATTATATATATATATATATATATATATATATATTATATATATATATATTATAATATATATTATATATATATATATTATATATTATATATATATTATACATATATATATATATATATATATATATATATATATTCTGGGTTCTCATTAAATTCTAAGACGATCTAGTCATGTCTGTCCGTCTGTCTATTGAAAGCACGATAGAGTCCAAATGGAAAAAGCTAGAGGGTTGAAATTTCAGATAAATATTTCTTATAGGTAAGGTTTGTTTGGTATTGAAAATGGGCAATATCGGTCCACGGTTTTGGATGACCCCCATACATGTGGCCCTCGAAAAGCAGCTTCAACAGTCAAACCTTGATTAAAAATACGAATATAGCTATGAAATTCGACACAAGTAAATTTCCTTTGATCCAAAATTGACCCCAACCCCCATATAAAGTACACTTCAGAAAATGACTTCAACGCTCATTACTGGCTTAAAAATACTTTGTTACCTCCTGTGGAAGTGATGTTTAACGAATTATGAAGAAGCAAAAATAAGATATATAGAATATTTAATAAAAAAGAAGATATATTTTTGTCTTTCATGACAAAACTATGTGAAAATCATCACTTTTACAGAACCTTTTCAGTACTATCGTCGTGTAAGTTCTACTTTTTTTCACTTCTTTGGAAGTTCTTTTTTGCTGGTTTCAAAGGACTAATAGGAACAACTCATATACGGTGATGAAGAAAATGTAGCTTCAACATGTTGCAATTCATATTAATTTTAAACAAGTATGCATATGTATAGTGGCCGACCATATATTACCATACATCATTATGTTTAAAATGTGGATATTTTTTTAAAAATAACACATTTAGTTTGGGTTTTCCTTGATTCTGTAATATTACAATATGGCTCATATGGGGATATGGGTAAATATGAACCTATTCTTATACATATTGGTAAAGAAAATTAACATCTACGCCAAGGTTATTTTTGTACAATTTAATCGTGTTATTAATGTTTATAAGTGAATTTTGTCCTTCAAGTCATTTTCTAAAGGGTATTTTAAATGAGGCAAAATTTAAACTTTTTTAAAACTTAGTTTAACCGATGTTTTTTGACATAATAGAGTATTTAACATAATTATGAGCCTGAAAGCCCTATTCGGGGGACACAGTTGTATGGAGGCGAGGCGAATTTTAACCATTTTCAATAGCGGTCGTCCTTAGGATAAAATAAGTGTATGTGCCAAATTAAATCAAATTATTTTAAAAATTGCGACCTTTAGCGTGCGTATATGGACACATAGACAGACGGACATAGCTAAATTGACTCAGAAGGTGATTTTGAACCGATTGGTACACTTTAAGGTGGGACCAATATTTTTGGGTGTTAAAAACATCAGTAATAACGCAGGGTTGTTGTAAATTACAACCATTTTTACAAAACATCAATAACAGCATTTTTAAATTAGTCCCATTGAAATACCTTAGGTATGTTTATTCCAGATTTACCACAGGTTAAACTTTGAACATACCCAGATAAGGAAGGAAAATTCAATGGTATCATTTGTGTATTCAAACAATCACACTTGTTATTCATCAGACACACTCATTCGTCATAACTACTCCAGGTATGCGACTGAGTGAGACCTTTATTGCGTATCCGTCTTTAACAAACATTCATTTCCCCTAAATTTTTGGTTTAAAACACAGTGACAACATTCGCCCCGAAGGGACCTTTCCCATAACTGGGACAAGAGAAAGTACGAAACTCTGCCTTGTGGACTACCAGTTCCGGTGATAAAATATTATAAGGCTCCGTGTTTCCACCCCAGGCAAAGTCATTTCAAAGGCCTTGAATACATATTACTCCACCAATTTATAATCCCATCTAATGACTAAATTTTAAATTACCTTTACATTTAAAGTAACAAGAATTGAAGTTTTACCAGTAACAGTTACATGTAATTGTAACTGAAGTTTTACCAATTACAGAGTTTTCATGGTTTAAGAGATTCCTTGTTTAATTGTAGCAGGTCTAAGTCCTATTACGGTTTGCTTCCTTTGAGGCTCTTAATCGTAGTTATTCATAACAAGATGCCACGAAATACCCTTTTCCTGTTAGTTATGTCGTATATCACGCAGCTTGTCCATATATTCATTTTAATCTAGTTGATCTATATATCCTACAGTTACGCAGCACAAATTCAACATGAAACTGGTCTAAGGATTAGATAAGAGTATCAATTTGTTTGTTGTTGAAGGCGCCTTTGATGTCGGTCAATACTGCCAGTGTATACAATTTGCCATCGAAGGATTCACCTTAAATTTAAAAATTATATTTATCAAAAGATAGTATCCTGGTCCCTATTATTAAACCTACTCAAAGTTGGTGGAGGGTGTTAAGTACTAATTTACTATTTTCTTGTTGAATTTTAGTTATCAGTTAATTATTTTTGATTTAAAATTAAATTAGTGAAAAGCTCATGATTTAATATACTGACATTATTTTTTATGTTCCATTTACAATTAACTACACATTTGGAAAATGCCAAAGTTTTGTCATTATAATTTCTTCGACTTGGAACTTTTACTAAAGATTGTCCACAAAAGAGATTTGCGAAGTTTTAATAATTACCTGTGATATGAAAGTTGACAAAACATTTATCATATGGCAATTCAATTTTGTATGAGTTCATACGCGACAAACATAATTTTATTTTTTCCGTACATATTTGAAATAAAAAAAATTGCAACTTCACAAATATTACCATGTCACTTTTTTTTTGATATAAAAAAATCATTAGAAAAATCCAAAAGTATATTCATTCGTATTCTATAATAATTTTGTAATTCACTGTATTATATTACTTGAATTAACATGTATTTTATACTACATTCAATAAGTGAAATCATTGCTTGGGAACACCCTTTACAACTCATACGTTCATTCATTTATTAAGGCAGTTAGTCAGCAGCGAGAAAAAAATATGCAAGATGCAGACAAAATACTTGCAACCCAAGACAATAAATCATCAGTAATTAAAAGCGAAAATAAAAACTTGCAAAACTTTTAAGGATTTGTGTAAAAAGTTTATCAACGTCTTGAAAGTTATGAAGATGATGAATCTTAACACTTGTATATATCCTAAAGCAAACAAAAGCACACACATGCATACATAAGTGGGTATGTACTAGGGTATTCAATTATTTGGGTTTTTTGTCTTATTCGGTACGGCAAAAATTATTTGAGGTTTTATGTTAACCGATTAAAGGAAACTTTTTGTTTTTGATTACTTTTTTACAATATTTTTCTTCCTAATTTAAAAAATTTTTATTTTACCAATTCTTTGAATTCAAATTTACGTAAATCTTTTCTTAAATTCATATGTATTTGAAATTATTTCGTTCTGGACCGATCCCTATAAAATGTATAGGGTAAAATATATAGGGTAAGGTTAGGCGAAACTTTTTTATGAAATTACCTAGAAAATCATCTGTAGCGTGCGCACAAACTTTACATGAACAATAGTAATACGGTTAATCTGATTACTATTGAATTCAAATTTACGTTACCTTGTGCATATCCACGTTACCTTGTGCATATCAAGGTGTTGAAATCACGTACTGCTTATAACCATGTTCGAATCGTATAATTTTTAAATATATTTATAAGTGTAAGAAATCCATTGATGCTACATAAAATTTAAAAAATATTAAAATTTTTTTCTATACTCATTTTATATTTAATTTCGATTAGGGAAGCGGAGCTCCCTTTATGTACTCTAGTAAATGATTAAATTTTTATTCGCAATCCAAAACTTAACCTTTAGTTCTCAATTAATTTTGTAGGTTTTTTCTACTGGCCATCCTAATGAAAAATTTGTGCATTAATATAATCGTATGCACATTTACTTTTCTTTCTATACATAAAATATTTTTAGTACATTGAAGTAACTAGGTGGGTGTTTCTTAAAAGTCGTAAATAAAAATTACATTCATTCATCATCAGCCAGACATGCTCGACTATTAAATAGACTACATCAAAAATTTGTAATCCAATACATACAATATTTAATGTACAACTCTTAGTATTTGACGTACATAATAAACAAAATGAGTCAAAGTGTTATATTCGGCTGAGCCGAATCTAAAATACCTTCTTTTCTTCTTTTAATTGATCAAATATTTGAGGAAGTAAGTTATCTCATATTATACTCTCCTCCACCATCAGTAGTGATAGAAGGTATATATAAGTTTGTCGTTCCATGTGTAACACCAAGAAATATCAATCTAAGACCCAACAAAGTATATATTCAGGATCGTTATGAAATTCTGAGTCGATGTAGCTATGTCCGTCTGTCTGCCTAAAACACGCTCACGTTAAAACTAAGCAAGGGAGGTAAGTGAAACTCATCCAAAATATTCGCTATTGTCTTAAGCTGTTTGGTATTGAAAATCGGTTTCCAACCTAAAAAGTTATGAGTAAAATTGATTCACAATTTCCCATAGCATATATACTCGGAAATTAGTTTATAGTTAATAACTCAGTCAAATATATCCGTATCAACAAAAAATTTTGTGTATATAATATAAATAGAAATAATAATAATAATAATACTGACGAAGATCTCAATCGGTCCACAATTAGTCATAGCTGCCATATAAGGCCCACTTCCGAAAATCACTTAAAAGCTCATATTTCATCGAATTATAAAGTTATCGGGATTAAATTCGTCTCGAGTACATATAAACCATTCTACCAAATTTTTTCGTGATCGGTCCACAATAGGTCAAAGCTCCCATATAAGGCCCACTTCAAAAAGTCACTCAAAAGCTCATATTTCATTGAATTATAAAGCTATCAGAAAAAATTCTCGTGTACATATAAAGTTTATATATATATGTTATGATATAAACCATTCTACCATACCATTATTTGTCATCCCATATAAGATCACTTCCGCATATATTTCATTAAATGTTAAAGTTATATTGATAAAATTCGACTTGCTTATGTCTTGTGTACTTTTAAACCATTCTACTAAATTTTTTCCTGATCGGTCCATTATTGGTCCACTTCCGAAAATCACTCTCACTTGTTTTAACAGTCGTTTTATCGACCGATAGTAAAATGTTCTTAAAGTAAGTGATTTTCGGGGAGCTAGTATGGGAGCTACTGCCAATTATGAATCTAAAGCTAATATTTGTGCCAAATTTTTTAAGGATATCATTATTTGGTAATGAGTTATAAACGTTATTTGATTTATTGTATCATTTCTGTGTATCTCTCTGGAAGTTAGTTAAGTGAGATTAAAACAACAACATCGCGAAGCACCTTTCCCAGGTGTATGTTAAAAAGGTTACATGATAGACCTTGTCTGAATCCTCACTCAGTGCTCCTAGTTCAAAGGTGATATATTCACTTAAGGCGCAATTATCCTTTGTATGTTGGTCATTGTCTTCTGTGTTGGCATTGGGAGGTGCTGAAGAATTTAGCGTATATACTAATAGAAGCTAGCCGTTCGTCTTCTAACGGCCATTCTGTTATAACTCGGAATATAAAAATCTATAATATTTTTTGATGACGTGTATAATAAAATCAAAATATATCAACATAAATCCATCTTTTTATATGACAAACATAGGATGGCTAGAAAATGGAAGAAAATCCAAGAAACTAGCAAACAAAAGTGCTGCCGTAGTTACATACGTCTGTCTCTGCACATGTAATGGAGGCATTTGAAACTTATTATATTGTAAATGGCATTTTACATAAAAGGAAATGCATTAAATAAGTACGAAGAAGTACTTCGCC
This sequence comes from Lucilia cuprina, assembly GCF_022045245.1. Lineage (NCBI taxonomy): Eukaryota > Metazoa > Arthropoda > Insecta > Diptera > Calliphoridae > Lucilia > Lucilia cuprina. The sequence goes on from NC_060950.1 coordinate 37,577,540, forward strand.
CGAAGATGATAGTATAGCAATGATGAAATGGTGGAACATTTGCTTGATTCTGCTACTCGTACTTGCGCTGTTTTAGTTAAATGACAACTTAATGAGCTTCATCAGCAATTGCCATCTTTTGTGTTAGTGTCTCAGGTGTATGGTTGTAAAATATGCTTACAAATGTATAAGTGCATATGTATGTATGTAAATGCGTATGAATATTAGGATAGTTCAGATCAGTGCAATTTTTGAATATACAGGAAAGTATAAAACACTTTAAATCTATTTCTAAAACATGTTCTCGTTATCCAATAAGCTGTGATTAACACTTTCAGCGTCAAAAATAATTAATTCCGAGAAATAAAACTAAGATAATTTGAGTTTTGAGTTTAAGTTTTTCCTAGTGAGTTATAGAAGCTCAAAGTTAAATATCGTAATTTTCATCGAAAAGAAAAAATTATAAATAAAGGTAAATGTTCCACTCAAAATTTTTAAAAATATAGTCTATAGTAATGTCGAATTTCGACAAAACCACGGAAAGGGTTAAAGAAAACAATAGCAGGCCTAATGTACATAGATGTTTACGTTTACACCTTAATGCGCAATGTGGCTTATTTAAGATTTGCAGACCTTAAAGGCAAATAAAATTTGAAATGAGCAATTATGAAACTATGAAGAGTACTATGTAGAGTTTATTTACATTTCTAATATTAGAAACGTAATGAGAAAATAATGGAGGATATACAAATTTTTCAAAAGTTAAGAAATATGATAGTATTAATTATTGACTTTTTTAATCGTATTATAAATTAATTGCCAATAAATTACTCATATGTATACAGATATATAGTGTTTCCAAGTTAACACTTCTGGTGCTAGATTTAGCATTTTTTAAACCTAGCATTTTTTAAATATTTCTTGCCACTTATGCTTAAAAGCACTATTTATAATTTATTGTATATATTTCGTTTTCATCAATTTTTATTATTGTTTTTCTCTAAAAATATGTTTACAAATTATGTGCAACATAAAAATAAGTTATATGTAGAAATATCGACTCTAATACTACACATATTTTTCAGAGCAATAAAAATTATCCAAAAAATCCAGATTGGTCTTAAACTCTTTAACATCATCATTGACGTTCAAAGTAAAGAATTTTATTGAATATATGTACCTAGCAAAATCTTTCATTACCATGTAAGGAGTTAAAATGCTAAATTATACTTACACAATACCATGATAAGTCATTATTTTAACACGGTCTTGTCATTGTAGGGAAGTACTTACCACAAATGCTTACAAGTAATAAGATATGTAATTCGCATGAAAAAAGTATACAAATGAATTAGTTTTTATTTAACTCACTAGCTAATACCCGGTGTGCATCGCTATCCCAATCGAAATTAAATACATAATAAATAAAAAAATATTTATTTAGTTATTATGCAACAAGTTTCCATGTTACATATGAGAGTTCGTCAATTTCTATCCATCGCTAATTTATATCTATCTATAGAACATTTGAAACTTTTTAAAATATTAGAATTTTTTTATTTAATTCATATATGTAGTAACCCATTGAAAGTTCGCCCCTTATTTTCTAACAGTCTTATGCAAAAAACCATATTATGACCTTAAAGTGTAAATTAGTTAACAACGACTTTTAGCTTAATAATCCATTATTAAAAAGGTATATGCAAAAACAGTATTTTAACTAAAATACTTTTTAATGTTTTTTTAGATTTAGTGCTGGCAATACCATTATTTTATTCTGTCAATATTTTCATAATGTTGTATATGTTTACATGAACGTCAAAGTTATTCATGTAAAATGTGAAGATTCCAGATCTAATAGTTTCTTAGATATACGAATTTTTCTATTTTATTCATATGGGAGCTCCAAGAGCCCCCGCTCTTTTTCCTTAAAAATGTTCAGATGAATATTAAAGTAATTTATGCAAAATTTGATAAATCTAGTTCTATATTTTCATAGGTAAACAATATTTTGTATTTTATTCATATAAATGTTCAGATGAATGTCAAAATTCTTCAAGTAAAATTTAAAGATTCTAGCTTTAATAGTTTCTCAGATATACGAATTTTTCTATTTTATTTATATGAGGGCTCCAAGCCCCCTATATGAAAGTCCGCTCTTTTTTCTTAAAAGTGTTCAGATGAATATCAAAGTTCTTTGTGCAAAATTTAAGGAATTTAGTTGTATTAGATTCTTAGATAAACGAATGTTTGTATTTAATTAATATGGGAGTTGCCGCTCCCCTCATGGGTAGTCCACCAATTTAATACCCAAAATGTTTACATGGATGTTTGTGCTAATGTTTGTAACACACAAAAATATTGGTGCAATACCAACCTTAAAGTATGCCGATCGATTCAGAATTATTTTCTGAGTCGATTAAGACATGTCCGTCCAACCGTCTAGCTGTCCTTGTAAGCCTTGTGCGCAAAGTACAGGTCTCAATTTTTTAAGATAATTGGATGAAATTTGGACCAAGCATGTTTTCTTGGCACAGGGTCGAAGCCTATTGAAAATGGTTGAAATTAGTCCATTATTTCACCTAGCCCCCATACAACGGTACCTTCCGATTTGTACTTTTTATGCCATAAATACGTCAAATATACTTATATCTGTCTAAAAATTGACCCAAATAGCACACATACAAACCTCCCATTCAAAAGGCGTCTTAAACGTCTTAAATAGACTTGTAATCATTTGTATCGCAATGAAACTGAACAAAACTGTTATTTAAAAATTTATCCTTTTCCTAAATTTACCGAGGATCGGCACATGTTTGACCTATACTTCTATACAAAGACTCATTTTAAATTTTTTTTTGTTTAAAAAATAGGTAGGTAGGGTATTATATTGTCGGCCATACACGACTATACTTTCCTACTTGTTTTTATATTTATAGATTAGGATTATTTGTAAGACCTTATTAGACTTCTTCTAAATAATTACAATTGAATGTCATTACCTAATTTTGATGTGTATGTATGTATTATGGTGATCGATTGTTCGACATTTTTCAAAAACCGGTTTTCGAATAGTTCAAATAGTTCATATTTAAAAAAACGATTGATATTTTTCAAATTCACAAAAAAACCGTTATCCTGTTTTTTATTATAATTAACAAAATCCATTTTATTCTGAAAAAATAACGTTTATGTTTAAATTTGATGACCGGAAGTGATTTTTAACAGTTTAAAAGATTATAGTCGTCTGATTTATATTATTTCTTAACTGTAAAAAAATGGAAAAAAGTGGGACACTTCTGTGAATTATAAGAAACTATGTAATTCTACCTAAAATCCCAGTTTAGACACTTTTCATATGCATTCCAACACATCAATAATAGTTTATCCGCCAAGTAATTATTGTAATTGAAATATAATCTTAAGATTGATAACATTTTATCAAATAATTATTCCAATAAATTTAAAAAAAAAAATTGTGTATTATTTAGTAAAATCAAAAAAGTTTAACCCAACTTGCGTTAGAAAAATATACTCTAGTTCTAGGACTCCAATATTTTTTAAAAATTAGACGGGCTGTATTATTGTAGTTATTGCATACATTACTTGGTAATAAGTTGTTTCATGTAATCTTTGGATAGAAATACAAAAAAACATTCGAAACCGGTTTTTAATAAGCAAAAAATCCGGAGTTATTCGATATTCGAAAAATCGACATTTAGAAAAAAACCGAAACAAAATTTAATTCAAGTAATCCTTAAATACAAAGCAAATAAAAGCATTCGAAACCGGTTTTTAAAAAGCAAAAAACCGGGTTATTCGTTATTCGAATAATCGACATTTAGAAAAAAACAACACTGGTAAAGCAGAAAAAAACATATTTAAAACCAATTGAGAAACCGAGTCGATCACTGTGAACGTATTTGAAATTTAACTGAAAATTAAATTGTTAACAAAAAATCGAAATAATGTTCGTACAACGCACAAAGTGCAATGAATTTATTTTATCCAATTAAAATGTCATATCTTGGAGACATTTTTCAGTTTAATTTAACTCCAAGTCATATTTAAATAATTTGTGTGTTCATGTGTTTGGCTGTTTGCTGTTTAAATTAAACGGAAGGCAACAATCTGCGAGATTGTTATTTTATTCATATGTATTGTATCGTATGATTATCGTATTTCGTATTAAAAACTGACACATGCACGAAAATAATTGAAAAATTACCTACAATAAATAGTTGACTAAAATGAAAAATTGCAGAAGTCATACGTACATATGTATAATACTCTCTGTTGTGTACAAGACTTATTAAATGTTTCCGATGCCAGTATGTGTAATTATTTTCATTGTGATTTACCACTTAACATTTTATAACGACTTCGATCAGAATACGTGAGGACTGCTAACCGAGCAGTTGAATTATTCTGCAATGTTGCTTCGTATCATACAGTTCGAATAGAAATAAAAATAACTTGTTTCAAACGGTATGCCAAATATACAAGTGGAACTCTGAAAATGTTTTGGATTAAGTTCTGAAAGGAAGTTGTCAAAATTTTAGCTACCACTACTGAACTTACCTCTACCTCTTGAGTTACTGACATCTCGAAATTTATATTTCTGACACAAAAATACTAATTTATTCGAATTAAACAATAAAATACATATATGATAATGAGATTAATTATCTGATATTTTTATTTAATATCTGACATTTAATGTATTGAAATATTCAGTGTACTTTTATTTGATCATATTACAAACATAACTGATCCTAGCTTCATTTAGCAGAAATTGAAATTGAATTGAGTAAGTCGTGGTAATAAATAATTGATAGAACTTCACTGGCAATATATTTTTTGATGGTATGTGCATAAGCAGAATAAAATATTCTTAATTGGTAATGTATGCATATATTTTTCAATATGCCTCAATCCCTTCAATCTTCTTATTATTCAAAAAAGTACGCGCAACTATTAATAAAAGCATAAAAAATATTTAATGATAAAAATATAGATATTTCATCAGTTTACTTTCATTTTATAGAAAAATTGCTAAAATTATTCGTAAAATAAATGCATCTACTTATATTAGATCGACTCACAAAAAGTTGTGCATGAGTTACCCTCCATATTCGCCGTTATGGAATATAATGTTACCCAAAATATTTTCGGTTAAGTGTTGTTCCTTGTATGCTGGGCAGTTTTCAACAAAATATCGATGGGGTACACGATTTTTCGTATTAAATTAAATTCTTTACCCATCTTCAAATAACCTTTGTAATATTTTATAATGGTTCTCAAAATATTTATTATTTTCATTTTTAGATGACCGTTCGTAAGCTGGACCGTTTACTAAAAATTCCGCGTTAGTTATTTTTGTTAATAGTATTTCTTAAATAAAATATTGCTTTCATTTAAAAGGTTTTTTGAAGCCATGTCAAGTGGTGTGCAAAATTTGCAAAATTGTGCATACATTTTATTTTTGTTTATGAATAACCTAACAACTTCAAATATTTTAGAATTTGACAATTGTGAACAGACGGTTATGTATGATTAATACATTATCAGATGCGGCTTTAACAAAAATTAAAAAAAAAAAATAATTCCAAAATTCCTTTTTTTATTTGGTTCAGTTCATGAACGGTTATCGCTAGACTTAAAATATTTTGGCAATTATCATAAAACAAAGCAAGGTAACTTTTGAGAGAGGTAACAAAAACACGTTTTTGCTTTCCATACAGAGTGATTCCGTCTAATATACATACGAGTTTTATAGTTCCTTGAAATAACAATTTACGAAATTAACTCAAATATTCATCATCATTCTAGGCAGTTGGGTACTAAAAATTAGCAAAAAAGTTATGAATCAAAATTTATAAAAACTCTGAATTTAAAATCACAACACATATTCTCAAATTTTTTCATAATTCGTATACTAAGATATGTTGGCTTCAGTTTTATTCGTTTTTCCCGTCATCTTAATGTACATATTTTCTTAACTTTTATGAGCTGACCAAAAACGGCGAATGGCCCCACCCATGGAGTAAATCCTCCATTTATAAAAAAATTAAGCTAAATCTTATTGTGCTGATTTATAACATAATTCATTAAACAAAGTATAATAAAGCAGATATTTATTGTTTAATTCACAGACATTAAATTATTGATATTCAATCACAAAAACTTAAAAAGCACAGTGAAATATTTTCACAGCCCTTTGAAAAACAATTAATTACGTCTGCCTACCATCATATGTAAAAGTATTCTTTCAAACTTTCAGAGATTTTAGAAATTTAATAATGTAGTAATGGCAAGTGATACCCTTTCAAATGATACTTCATAGTGAATATATTGTTTTGAAACGAAGCTAAAATTAAAACAAGTATGAATGTATAGTCGGGCGTAGCCGAACATATGATACCCTACACCAGTCAGTATGTATGTTAAAAATGGGGATTATTTAAATAATAAAGCATATGGTTTGTTTTTTTTAACTTTATTTCGGAATAATTTTACTTTTTTTGACAAAAAAAAGAGATTTTTTTAAGAGGGCTCAAAGGGGAGTAGGGCAAAATATGGCCCTATCCTTTAAAATGTTGGTAGTGGAGTTAAGTCTTCTTCAATATTATTTATTTAGAATTTAAAGGTGTTATTAGTGTTTGTAAGTGAATTTTGACCTTTAAGTCATTTTCTGAGGGGAGTTTGTATGGGGGATGGGGTCAATTGAAGCCCGATCATTATAAAAATCGGTAGTGTCATTTAAAGTTCTATAAAACTAAGTTTTGTCGACTTTTGTTAACATAATAGATCATTTAATTAATTATAAGCCAAAAGGCCCTATTTGGGGGGTACGGTTGTATGGGGGCTAGTGGAAATAATGGACCGATTTTAACCATTTTCAATAGGCTTCGTTCTTCGCCAAAAAAAGCGTGTGTGCCGATTGGTATACTTTAAGGTGGGTATAGAACGAATATTTTTGTATGTTACAAACATCAGCACAAACCCAATATACCCTCCCCACTAAAGTGGTGTACGGTATAATCATCATTAAACGAAAAGATATTAAAACTTGAGAGGGGTAAAAAACACACAAACATATGTATTTATATTAAATGTATGTATGTCCATAAACTTTCTTGATTGATTGAAGTGTGTTAACTTTTAAAATAATAGATTATCAAGGAAATCCTTATTTAAATAACATTTAAGATTTTCTTATTTTCCAGACACAAATGATAACAGAATTTTAGTTTCTTGCAATTTTATCGCTAAAGATTAAATTTAATATTAAAATTTCCATTTGGAAAATAAGTTTATTGCATTTTGTTATTTACCTATGCATTGCAGTGTTATGCAAACTGTACATTCTGGTACATTTAGTGGAAACACTCACATTTACAACCAAATGTTAGTGACAATGCAAATACAATTTCAGGACACTGTCCCCTGCTTATGCTTGTTCTTCCCGATGTTGTAGTACAAGAACCACCGCAGTATTTCCGTTTAAGGCCACAATCAGTTTTATAGCTTTATTCGTTGTTCCACATATTTCTGTTAGCAACTGTATCAAACTGGGACTTGAACACATTAAATGTTGTAGTGCCATCAAAACTTGAGACCGTTACAGACTAAATAGCAACCATATATCTCTCTGAAATGTTTATAGATAAATAATCTTGCAAAATATTAAGAGAAATCTTAAAATTAAAATATAAATGTAATAATTTTATTCAATATTTTTAATTCCGATATTTGCAACTATATTGGCTTGAGAATTCTACTAGTAGGTCGATAGGAGGATATATACTACATCAAAATCCAAAAAAACACACCAAGGCCACTATCGGGCCTATTACCATAAAAAGAAATATTTTTCAGTGTTCAGAAACTCAGTTTCCTGAACGTAATTCCTAAGAATCTTCCAATCAGTGTTAGTCAGGAATATTATTTCCGGAATAACATCACTTCCAAGATACTTGGATCTAACTTCGACGAATGCCTGGTATTGGCAAAGAGTTTCACTGTTCTCTCCACATGCTCTACATTCTAAAATTCTACTAATACATTCATAGAGTTAGGTACCGACTAAAAGTAATTAGATTCTTTTTGGCAGCGTTTCACTTCTTATTGTTCAGTGTTTCCATGTCTGACTCCTTTTTGTTAATGCCATCCATCCTGATTTTAACAATATTAGACATTTCTAGAATTTCAACTATAAATTCGGTGAGAAGTTTTTCGATTCTTGAACTGTATCTTTTAACTCTGCAAGAAGATATTCGTAGTTTTCCTGAAATGCAGCAGGAAAAGGCTCGCTGGGCTCAGCTCAACGAATTCTATAGGCAATTCAATTGGAAACTTTGTTTCTTAGACAATAATGTCAATGCCATGGAGAAAATGGTTGTAAATATCATCGATTAGGCCTAGGCAAAAGTCTTGGTTTAATCAGAAGTGCAAAAATGCAATCAGATCCAGAGAGGAAGCTTTCAGAATTCGGCGTAATAACAAAAACGTCCAAACTGATAAGCTGCGCAAAAAGGCGAGGTCCTCGTGTGCCAGAGTGCTAAGACGCCAAAAAGCTCTATAGGAGCAGCGCCTTCGCGCTATCTCGTCAATTAGCTAATCTTTTCAGCATTCTATACCATGCCGGCAAATTTCCTGCATGCTGGAAAATTGCTAGTGTAACGCCAATTCCTAAAAAGGGAGAGGCTAATTATTCTAAAAATTACCGTCCCGTAGCAATTTGTTCAGCACTTTCTAAAGTTATGGAAAGTATGGTCAATTTCCATCTTGTCAAGTATTTAGAGAACAACAATTTACTTAACGACCACCAGTATGGCGAAGAGGTCGCTCTACGTAGAAATGGTGTCATTCCATTCACCATTTTGGCGAAAGTAAAGTGGCGCCTCTAGATGGTGCACTTGTATCAAAACTAATTGCATTTGATGTCGGTATTAACTTCTCTCGATGGGATCTCATCAAACGAGTTCAAGATTAGTTTAGGGGTACCGCAAGGCTCCGTTCTTTCCCCTACCCCATTTCTTATCTTTATAAATGATCTTCTATGTCAAACTTCCAACTCTATCTACTCTATTGCGGATGACAGCAGTATCTGCCATTCTTATTCATTCAATCATAGGCATAACCATCTAGAGATTGGGGCAATGAGGCGCAATATGAATGAATCGCCTAATCACGACTTTATACAAATCTCTGATGGGGTTGTGTTAACAGAGTCGATTTTAACGCCCATAAGACTCAATGTTGTTTTTTTTTTACAAATAAACGCTTGGCAGATACTTTTGTTCCATCTATATATATATATATATATATATATGGGTGGTGTAAATATTAAGGAATCAGAAACTCTTGATGAAACTCAGAAATTTTACCATATGTTCCGATGGGATCACAATTGATACAAAGTATCCACATAAAAATCACTAAAACGCTAAATTTGTTGAACAATAATCTAATTGATCTTAACTCCCAGACAATAATCACTTTTACACACATTCAACAATACAAATTATTATATAGTTAAAGTATATTCTTCATTTGTAACAAATTTAACCTATTTAAATCTTGGGCATTTTCTATGCAAAATTCATGAGAAAACTTATTTTAAAAACATTTGATCAATTACAAAACTATTGATATAACAGTAGCTGATGGAGGGCATTAAAGATTCGGCACAGCGGAATATATCACTCTCACTTGTTTGCACTCGAAATCGCAAGAAACAATGAGTTCTTCTTTTAGCTTCCTTTGCAATTCTTCTGGCTGGCTTTGTTCCACTATTAGTTCATAGAACTTCATGACCTTTATGATTTTTTCATTTTTAACTTGCAATCCAATTTTTGACACCAATTATTACGTTTTACCATTTAAAATGTTTGTTTTTGAAATAAACTGTATTTGTAGATTTATAAGACGATTCGGAATAAAGCCGGCGCTATGTACATATACCTAAATTCATTTATCATCTTTTAGACATTTCCTGGTAATTCTATCCTTCCGAATATGGACTTCTTTCACACATCTTCTGGTACATTTAGTAGAGGCACTCACCCCTACAATGATCGATTTAACCCTGTAGTGTTCCCAGCCAGATGTTAGTCGCTAAGAAATGTCTGGAACTGGACGTTAAAACCGTTAAGTTTAAATGCAAATACAATTTCGTAATACTTTCATATAAAAAATAAAGAAAAATATTCTAAATGAAATTCTGGATGAATTTGAGAACCACTGTATCCATACGAATAGAATGCCATTTATGCGATTAATATTCATGAAATTCTACTTGCCATATTTTTTTAATATTTTATGCCAAAGAAACTATAAAATTGCTAATCAAAATAATTGAATATTGAAATAAGCTTGTACTCAACTCTATCTACATACATACATACGTACATTTATTATATATAAATACTTATTCATATCATTGTATGTATGTATACTCATTAGAGTACTTCAAAATATTTTTAGTAATACTTTAATTAATGAGGCAATAGCCAAATATTAACATTTTCGGATTTTTTAACAAATTTCATCCCTTTACTCAATAAAATAAATTCATAACAGTGAACCTTTGATAAGTTGTTATGAGTTACTGTCAAACTATTCTTTTATTCATAAATTTGAACCATTCTAATATTTATACATCTATCGGAATTCAACCCAGTAAAAACTTTCATTGTCTTGTTAGGGGTTAAACTGCTGAAATTTACTTATACAATAATGTTGTCATTAATTGTAATGTCATTAAATACAGTAACTTACCACAAATGCTTACAAGTAATTAAAAAAAGTAGTCGTCTATAGCTTAACAGGTAAGAAGACCGATAAAATAAAATGTATTTTTATAAGATGTTATTAGTAAGACCTCATTAGACTACTTCTATGTAAACCAGACGATATGCAGTGGTCATTGAAAAGTATGTTGTTAGGTAAGTAATTACAACTAAAGGTCATTATCTAGTTTTTGATGGGAAGTATTCATTCCATATAATTATTTCCACATTCTTTTAGAAAGTAAGAAATACATGCAATATACTATACATATGTAAAAGAAAAAAAAAATATTTTAATACTTTCCTATTTTTGGGCAAAACTTTGAAGAAATAAATCTCATTAAATGGATTAATTTTGTAATATCTTTTAAATAAATTGAATATTTTCCCTTAATCACAAATTCAATCTTTTTTGAAATGCAAAAACACAAAACTCACACACATTAACTTTAGATATTATTTTATCGTCATCTCCATTTATTCACATTTACAATAAAAACGGAAACTACAATAACAAAGGGGCTTTAATGGTATTTTTATGTTTCAACAGCAAACGAAGTTCTTATTGTAATTTATGCTCTTTAGACCCCATTTTTATTCAGTCACTCTATTGTAGGTATATTGGGATGTGTCTCGTTCAAATATTTCAGAAAATTCTTATTAACACCATCCGACAAAAAAAGAAGAAAAAAATCTTTAGACAAGAACAGGATAATATATGGCTTATGCTTAAATTAAAGGGGAAAAATCTGCATTTTTAGTTTTACATTTCGTGATCCTGCGTTCTTAAAAGAGAACTTCAAACTTTTAAAAAGCACATTTTTCAAAAACGGGTGTCTCCCAGTTTTACAAAAAAATAATGCCTCCAAATCAAAAAATTTCATCTTAAAGATTAAAATCAAAAATTTTAAAAGAATCGATTTTTTACGTGTTAAAATATATAACAAGTGCTTCTCTATATTTGGCGTATACTTAATATTTGTAATATCAAGAAATCATTAACATGTAAACCATGCCACTTGAAATGAAAAAGGAAGATATAGTTATTTTGATTTTATATAATCACAGTTGTTGACAAGAGCAACATCTTTTTCTCTGAAAGTAAATCAAAATTTCGAACAGTTCGCAAGATATGAACTTGTGATCACTTCTTGAAAAATGACACCTAGACGCAAAATCTTTGGAGCACATTAAAAAGGGCATGACTTTGTTTAAAGCTGGGAGAGAAAGGGTTTTATCGCGTAGTGGTGTCAGTATATTGTCATGAATCATATGATGAAGATATAATAATATAATGAAGATATAACGCAGTGTAATCTATTCAATATTTATGATGAAGATAAAACAATAATATGAAGATATAACGCAGTGTAATCTATTTAATATTTAGCTATAAATGACTTATGTGATATATTATAACACAAGCCTTACTTTCACAAAATTTAATATTTTGTACAACTTTGAAGAGTGTGCAGGGACAACGACCTCGTTAACCCAAATTGTAGTTCATAAGATTTCTTTTTTTAGTGTCGAGATATCAATAGCACCACAGACTTTTAATTCTATTTTTATTTCTCTCTCTCATTCTCTTGTTCTCTTATTTTTTTTTAATTTCTTTACTTTTGCACCGTTACACATTTGTCATGTTATCAACTTTAACTCTAATTACCACCTCTTGGGGACAGTGTCAATGTTACCCAAAGAAAGTATATGACAAGTTCGGTTTTTTTTTTATTTGTTCGCTCAAGTTTGTCTTTTGAGCTCTGGCCATGGAGTAAATACAATCCTAACAGAAGGAAATGTAACATTTTTTTTGTTTATTGTCATTTTGACATTTCTACTGTATTTTGATAAGAAAAAGGTCAGTTTCTTTTTAACAGCAGAGGCAGCAGCAGCACCAAAAACTCTGTTTAAAAGTGTGTCACATTTTAAAATTACGAGTGTATGTATGGCTTTGTATGTGTGTATATACATATGGAAATGATAATAGTGTACGAACATTGTACAAGTATGTGTGTGAATCCTTTCATTGGCAAAAGGGTTACTGTCCCTTTTGGCTATTTCAGTTACCAATGATATTGTCAAGTTATGCTGTTCTATAGTGTAGCATAACATATATATAGGTATATATATTAGGGTGCTTTTGGTCTTTCTTTTGAACGTATTGTACTTTTGAGCTGAAAATTTGAGTCAAATTTAAAAAATAACCTTTCGATTTTTCTATGTCATATGGCATAGTCAGTTTTGAAGCCCGTTTTAAGGCAAAGTACTTATGGGTACATTTTTTTAATAATTCTGTATTTTTCTTTGAAGTTTTTTTAACAAATGAAAAAAATTTTTCGTGGACCCTACACCCTGTTATGTCTCAAAGGGTGAGCGTTCCTCATGAGATTCACAATTTGCAAAAAAAAATACCATTTTATACCTTTATATATTTTATTAAAAAAATATTTATTTGTTAACTTTATGTATTTTATTTGGTAGATAATCATTGCCTAAGTTATTAAAAAATATATTTGATCCGAAACATAGTTCAATAGAGTTGCCCGATTGTCCTTTAAATACATTCTATGCCATGTGGCATGATGTTCAAAAACCACGTATGCGAACAAAATGTTAAAAAATTACTTTTGATTATTCATATAGTAGGCTTAATAAGTATATATAAAATTAAAAAAAAATATTTTTAAAATCGAAAACAAAAAAGAACTACCGAAAGGGTTAAAGAAACAAAAAAACAATACCCTAATGGTCTTACATAAGAGGACATTTTTCTCATTGTTGTTATTGTATTAAGTTGTCTATGATGTACGAGTGAATTCCTTTATGTATCCTTCTCTTTGTTGATGTTTGGTTTTAGTGTTCGAGTTAAATTCTTTGGTTTTAGGTTAATACCATATTTGAATGGAGTCCTTGAATGAATAACAACTCTGTTCTTATAGCGACTGTGTCGTTTACTCTTATTCGGCCATTTCTTTTTCTATTATTTTATAACAACTTTGAATTTGAAAGTGTATGTATTTTGGTGTACTATATGTTTTGTGAGGAATGTTTGTAAGAATAATCGTTATTAAGGGGTTTATCTTGATGACTTTAACATCCTTTTAGAAATAAATTACCATCTTGGAATAAAAAAGTTAAGCAATTAACAAGACTGTAACTTTTTATCTTACTTTTTTTGTCTTTTCCACATTTTCTTATACGCAGGATACAGAATGAAATTAACAGTTAAAAATATTTCAAATACGAAGAACGAAAAAATGTAAAATTCAACATAAGATTATGATTGCAAGATACTTGCGTTCCTAGCTTTTTAGTTTAAATCAAAACTCCGTTCTATATTATATTCATTAGGGACCCTAAAAACTAGAGAATATTTGCGAATATAAACATATATTATAATATGTGAAATAATACTTTTTATTGTTATCCAAATTTTTACTATTTTCTAAATTTTTTTCAAAATTATTAACTATTGTAATATACATTACTAGCTAAATGTACCCGGCGTTGCTCGGGTTTTCTATATATATATATGTATCAATCGACTTAGAATTTGATAAGGACCAGAATATATATACATTGTTGGGTATCAGATGTATATTTCTCGGTGTTACACACGAAATGACAAAGTTATATATACTGATGATGGTGGAGGGTATAATGAGAGTAATTGTGTTTTTGTTTATTTTGTCGCCGCTTGTTAATGATTGAAACAAAAACAACGATTAGCAGTTTTTTTTCTTATTTATCACAGTCAGTGTAATCTATGAAATGATTTTTTTGGTAAAGATTAAAAAGATCTGAGAGTATATTCGGCAGAGCCCAATAAAAGCTTTATACCCTTCACCACTTTAATGGGGAGGGTATTTTGGGTTTCTGCTTATGTTTGCTCGCCTTAAAGTATACCAATCGACTGTAATCAAACTACAGGTTTCAATAGAATTTGCAAATGATCTTGTATGATACTGGAGACGAAGCTTGTAAATAAAACCAAATTCTATACTAGCCTTTATAACCCTCACGAATTTTATAGTTTTGGGGCCTCATTTGACCCTGGCCCCTATAAAAAGCCCCCTTTTTTGACTTAAATGTCCAACTTTTATTCAACAAGAAACATAACTAAAATTCTTTATTATGAAAACTTACATTCACACTGTGAATATTTTTTTCTCGCGACTTTGGAAATGAAATCACACGAGCGATATTTAAATTTAAGGAGTGGAAAATAAATTTCTCTTAAGAAACGAGTACAAATTAATAAAGTAGAGCATAAAAGAGAACGAAGTCGACTTAAAATTGTCGGCGGCGGCTGCTTTAATTCTACTTTAATTCTCAAGAGAGAGTGTAACTCGTGAATCTTAATGAAGAAATTGTGGTATGGTATTAGCCATATTGGTTACTTATTTTGAAAGGAGGATCAAATCCGGAGAAATACACCTAGGCTTCTATCGGGCCTGTTGTGAACACCTTAACCAGTGCCTCAGGTGGGAATCGAACCCACCATCTCCGGTCGACCACACTAGAACACTAACCTTCCGGAGGCCATAGCCATATTAGAGAACAAATAAAAAATGTTTAAATTAAGAAGACACACATTTACATATTTTTTTTTTGCAAAATATAATTAATATAAAAAAATGTAAGCATAATAGTTCCGAAACAACGTATTGCACATTCACAAATTAGTTCCGAAACAACATTGCACATTCACATCTATTAAAAAAATATAATAACGAATATACATATCGGGAGTATTGAAAATTATAAAATATTCGTTTGTACAAATTTTGTACATTTTTAAAATATATTTGGTCAATAATAATTCATTTTGTTACAGAATCAAAAAAATGGTGTTACAGTCTATAGCCTGGTTAATAAAAACATTAAAAAAATTGAGTCTCTTTAAGTCGAATGTTCCGGCGGCGGCTCAAGTACCTAAATATAGTAGTATAGACTCAGCGCCGACTCGATGCCGGTCAACTTCGACCTATGGAGCATGCACCAGCGTATAGAGCAGGGTTGCGCGTTCATATTGTTCTAATTACGAAGATTTTCGGCAATTCACACATACATAACCCGATCGTAAATAAAACTCTCATTGCAAGAGCGTAAAAATTACAAAAATTTTCTTTAGTTGCTTGACAGCATTCAACAAAGTAGGTTGATGTCGCTTTGTTTCTGAAATTGCAAACGAAATTTGTAAAAACAAACAAAATCATTTGCAAACAAGAGAGTAACTTGCAAAAACTCATACACTCCAAAAACTTTTCAGGAATGCATAATAATAAAAGTACATAAATAAAGTACATAAATAAAATAAATAATAAAAAATCTAATCTTTGTGAAGAAATAAAAACTTTTCTTTGGATATGTTTTATCTGTAAAATTTACCAATTTACTTGTTATAAAACTTGATCATAACAAGCGTAATTAGGAAATATTTTTTCTAAGTGCATTTTTAATATTTTCTCACACCACTACAATAACATTTTCTCTCTCTGCGCTGGTATAGAGCAATATTGCCCAAAATCTTTCCCTATCACGCGAAATAGGACAAGAATATTCTGCTGACGTTGCGTTGACTCACCTACACTATAAGCTTCCCAGCAGTTCGACGGGATAGTCCCGAACTGACCACTTAACCTACCACTTGTGGTGGCCCCTAGCCACCTGACTACCCAGGTGACCAACCATTTAAAATGGGCTTGTCCTACGAGGAAGTCAATCGTCACTCTACATCCTACAAAGAGACAGTAAAGAGACGATTCCCTCCGCTCTCGTTTACAAAGGGGACACTAAAGTGACTACTGTCTTCATTCTCGTTTACAAAGAGTTTATTTGTGACGAAAGACCAAGATATTAATGGAACTAAAATTTCAAAATTTCAAGTGTCTATTCTCTAGAATACTATGGGACAATAATGTGATTGACCCGAAAGATATAAATTTGAGTCAATCAGATGGTGGCATATTAGTAGAAAGTAATAATCATTTCTCCAAAAGATGGGTAAAATAACTACATTCGGAAGTACAAAAAAAAAACAACTTTTAAGAGTATAATCTCTGTTGCCAAACAACTAAAGCTGGAGGTCCACACTACGCGTCTTCGCGTCAAAACCTCTTTCGCGTTCTACGCTTCAAGTGACATGTGAAGCTTTTTAATCGTAAATTGTTTGTTATATTTTTAAAAAACTTTGCGTTTTTCTACATTTTTTATTTATTTATTTTTATTAAACTCATTTTATTTTATTAAAATTTATAAATGCAATAAATAATATAAAATGTCAAAATCAGCTGACATGTTCGTGTGCCGCTTGTGACGCTAATAAAAGTAGAAAGTAGATATACTGTATACGCTTTTGTGCATGTAACTTTCAGCATACAAATATATTTGATTCTATTTTTTGACAGACGCATAGAATGCGAGAAAGCACAGAACTCGTGGTGTTCTGTTTGTATTTTTGACGCTCTCTTGGGAAGTTCGTATGCTATCGTGCTGTATACATGTAAACTGTCGAAAATATTCGTATTCAGAACAATACTACTGCCTACAAATATTCAATTATCTCTTGTTGTACAAAAACATCTACAACAAGCACATGTATTTTGTTTTTGGAATAATTAAAGATTGTCTAAAAATCATATGGTTTTTATTTATAAAATTTAAGAACAATTTGACAACAATGTGAACAAAATAAAAAATATTACTTTAATGTTGAAAATATTAAGGATTTAATTGTATTATATATTATATAATTTATAACACTTTTAAACTACCCTAAAACCATTTTTAATTCACTTTTTCAACATTTTAAAACTTTTAACAAATAGCAAAACACACAAAATGGCGACATAAACAATGTTGACAATTTTCAAAACAAACTTTGACAACTTGCTTCATTTATCTACTTAAAAAAATAGTCAGTTGTTCGCGTGATGCTACCTTATTAATGAACATGTTTATGTGTAAAGGGCTCTTCAGACGATCACACTTTACGTAAGACAAGTCTAATGAAAAAGTAAAATGAATTTCCATTCATATAAAAAAAAAGAGAATAAAAGTCGTATGATTTATATTTTATGTGTTTACACGATTGGTATAAAACAATTAAAAAGTCAGATGGAAACAGATGTTTCACTTTTTTATACGTGTTTACATATAAATACATCCCTGATATAATGAGACCGGCTTGTTTTTTGAATCATTTCAAAAAATGAAGAGAGTATTCTCTCTCAATGTGTGATGAGCTATTAAGACATTTTCTAAAGGGGACCTTATATAGGAATTAGGGTCTATTATAAACCGATCCTCCTAAAACTTGGTAGAGAAATTTTGGCTTGTATCAAACATATTTACGTCAAGTGTCATATAGTAAGTTGTTTTGTTTTTAATAATAAAAAGAAGGCAGTGAGAATACGAACCAAGGACTTCGGTTTGTGAGTTAAGTGTTCTACTCACTGCACCACTGCATAGCTATTTTATTGCACGTCAGATACAAAGTTAATGTGGTTTTATTTTGTTTATAAAAGACAATTCTTAAAACGCAATTAACTGAAATGTGCAAACAAAATGACAAAGCCTACAATAAAGTACTTCTATTTCAGATTAAAAGAAAGTCATTACTCGAGTACTTCAAAGGATATTCTATAGGGGTAAGATCAATTATATTCCAGAACTTAAAAAATATTACAAACTGATTAAGGTTCTTATAAAAAACGTTTATGCCGAATTTTATTGCTATAGATGAGTAATTTTCTGAAGGGGACCTTATATGGGTCTATATGTTACGGTCCTTATAAATGTTTACAAACAGATAAATTCTCTTAGAAAACATGTATATGCCGAATTTCATCACCAAAGAGGTTTCGTTTAGAGAATTAGACAGTTTTAGATAGTTAAAGTAATTTTCTGAAGGGGACCGTTTGGACTTCAATATTTCGATGTGTTACAAACGGAATGACAAAAAGAATATACTCCTACAATAATTAATTAATATTAATACTAAACAGCACTTATGATTACGGGAATTCGTGTTCAACCCAAGAAAGTACCCAAAATTATATGTTTTTGTTCTGCAAATAAATATTTTTATTTTCTAATACGCTTGTTTGTCGCATAAAATCTTTTTCTCCGCACACACATTCATAAATAAGTACATCTTTTCTACTATTTTTTTACCACCGGTTTTCGTGCACCAGGGATGGAAAAAGAGATTTTGTCTCAGTATCAAAAAATATTTCCGAGGGTAATTTTTTCGATCTCAAAGTATTAAAATATTTTTTTTACTAAAAGTTTATAATTTCTGATACATATATTAATACCCTACACCACTATAGTGGGGAGGGTATTATACGTTTGTGCTGATGTTTGTAACATACAAAAATATTGGTCCAATACCCACCTTAAAGTATACCGATCGATTCAGAATCATTTTTTGAGTCGATTAAGACATGTCCGTCCGTCCGGCTGGCTGTCCATGTAAACCTTGTGCGCAAAGTACAGGCCGCAATTTTCAAGATAATTTGATGAAATTTGTACCAAGCATGTTTTTTGGCACAAGGACGAAGCCTATTGAAAATGGTTGAAATCGGTCCATTATTTCACCTAGCCCCCATACAATCGTACCTCCCGATTTGAACTTTTTATGCCATAATTACGTCAAATATTCTGCTATCTCTCTAAAAATTGGCACAAATAAGTTTTATATAAGTATAAATGACACTGCAGATTTTCGTTAGGATCGGCCTATATTTGACCCTAGCCCCCATACAAACCCCCCTTCAAAAAATGACTTAAACGTCTAAAATTGACTTGTAACCATTTGTATCGCAATGAAACTCAACAAAACTAACTGTTACTTAGAAATATATCCTTTTCCCAAATTTACCGAGGATCGGCCCATATTTGACCTATATAAAGCCTCATTTAGAAATTTTAGTTTTTTTTATCAATAAATGGCTTAATTTTGGAATTATGGTAATATTCAACATAAAAGTTTCTTTACAAAATATAAAAATTTTTAAAATATACTCATGGTGTAGGGTATCATATGGTCGGCCAAGCCCGACTATACTTTCCTACTTGTTATATACATATATTCGTTCTTAGAGCTGATTAATCTTATAGAAGCATCTAACTTAGTCTCAGGGTTTCGACTATTTTAACATTTGTCTGATAATATGAAGAGAATTCGAATACTTTATAACTTTAGTAGATGTTTCCTACAACTTTATTTGATGGCCGATCCTAAAAAAATTGGAAGACAAGTTTTGATTCGTAGGAACTTACTTATACCAAATTTAATCGCTATAATCGCATTTTTTGCCGGTAATGAGTGTTAAAGTCATTTGCTGAAGGGGACCTTATATGGGGGGTAGGTAAATTATGGACCGATCCTAAAAAAATTTGGTAAAAAGATTTTGGCTTATATGAAACTTCTTTATGTCGAATTACATTCGTGCTGCTTAAGCAGTTAGGCTCGTTAAAGCTGTTTTCTGGAAGTCCACTTGTATGGGGATACATATACATATACATATATTTATATTTGTTAAATTTTGAAAATTTTAATTCGCATTTAATCAGTAATAAAGAACTACAAAATGTGTTCATTAAACATTTTTGACCATCTTTTTGAATCCACTATTTTTAATTTTTTCTCACAAAAACTTTATCAGTATAGTTGACCCTACCTGCCATATAAGGTCCCCTTCAGAAAATGACTTTGACGCACATAAGTGTTTAAGGAAGCATATATGGTGGTGAACCTAAATCTTTTTGTAAAAATGTATAAGGATCGGCCCATAATTGACCCTACCCGCCTTATAAGGTCCCATTCAGAAAAAAAAGAATCTATTGCGGTGAAATTCAGGTGAAACATAAATTTTAACATACACACAAACCAAAAATCAACAAGTTAGGGTGCTATATTCGGCTGTGCCGAATCTAAAATACCCTCCACCAGCTACTTTTATGTTGTAACTTTTCTAATTGATCAAATATTTATAGAAATAAGTTTTCTCATGTCTTTAATAGAAAAAATCCCAAAGTTAAATCTATTACAATTCGAAAATTTATTGAACATTATAAATTTAATAATATGCATGTGAAAGATTTAGAGATTTTCATAATACAAAAAAACATATATAATTTTGTTCTACACAAACTGATAATGCCCTTTTAATACGTTTAAAGTTCTTTTAGGGGCTAGACCTAGTATAGGAGAAATAGAAGTACTAATAAAACTAATATTTTTACCAAATTATGTATCAATAGCTTAATTTGGTAATAAGTAATGTGCGTTTAAGAGATTTTCGTAAAAGGACTTTGTATAGGAGCTATGACCAAATATGGACCGATCGTAAAACAATTTTATGGTGAATTTATGTATATAAGAGCAATATTTTTGATAAATGTATGGATATCAATATTTGGTTATGAGTTATGTGCGTTTTTTCTGATTTTCGGAAGGGAACCTCGTATGTGTGTTTTTCTAAGAGGGACCTTGTGTGGGAGCTATGATGAATTATTGACACATTGGAAAAACATTTCACAATATTATTTCTCTGTATATGATCAACATTTGTGCAAAACTTTATATGGATACCTTAATTTAGTAATGTGTTATGTGCGTTTTAGTTATTTTCGGGAGGGGACCTTGTATGGGAGCTATGACCAGTTATAGACCGATGGAAAAAAATTCTTAGTAATATTTTTGTGTATATGATCAATACTTGTACCAAATGTTATATGTATATCTTAATTAAGTAATGAGTTATACGTGTTTAAGTGTTTTTCGGAAGGGGAACTAATATGGGAGTTATGACCAATTATGGACCGATCGGAAAAAGATTTCGTGTTAATATTTCTTTATGTGAGAACAATGCTTGCAACAAATTTTATATGGATATCTTAATTTACTAATGAATTATGTGCGTTTAAGTGATTTTCGGGAGGGAACCTTGTATGGGAGCTATGACCAATTATGGACCGATCCAAAAAAACTTTCATTGTAATATTTCTGTATATAAGAGCAATACTCTTACCAAATTTTATGTCGATACCTAATTTTAGTAATGAGTTATGTGCGTTAAAGTGATTTTCGGGAAGGGGCCTTGTATGGGAGCTATGACCAAATATGGACCGATCCAAAAAATCGTTCATTGTAATATTTCTGTATATAAAAGCAATACTTGTACCAAATTCTATATCGATATCTTGATTTGCTAATGAGTTATGCGCGTTTAAGTGATTTTCGGGAGGGGACCTTGTATGGGAGCTATGACCAAATATGGACCGATCCAAAAAAATTGTTCATAATAATATTTCTATGTATAAAGGCAATACTCGTACCAAATTTAATAACGATATCTTAATTTACTAATGAATTATGTGCGTTTAAGTGATTTTCGGGAGGGAACCTTGTATTGGAGCTATGACCAATTATGCACCGATCCAAAAACGCTTTCATTGTAATATTTCTGTATATAAGAGCAATACTTGTACCAAATTTTATATCGATATCTTAATTCAGTAATGAGTTATGCGCGTTTAAGTGATTTTCGGGAGGGGACCATGGATGGGAGCTATGACCAATTATGCCCCCTCCAAAAAAATTTTCCTCTGAATAAATTCTATTGTCATAAAATTTTAATTTCTAAAATTTTGTGAAGATATCAACATTACGACGGAAGTTCTTAACAAAAAACCAAATTTCCGGGAATTTGTATTTTGTATGGGAGGTATATGAAATTGTGGACCGATTCTGGCAATTTTCCACAGAAATTAAGTTTTTGTGCGAAAACGAATGTATGCCGATTTTTATGGAATTATCTTGCATAGTTTTCGAGAAAATTATATCAGAATGTGTAAAAAATGCCTATTTTTTCGAGGTTGTTTCAAATTTTGATTCATAACTTTTCCCGATGTGAACCGATTTTGCCCATTTTCAATACCAAACAACTTAGGAAAACAAAGAACATTTTGGGTGAATTTGGTTAAATTCTATTGCTTCGTTTTATCGTGAGCGTGTTTTACACAGACAGCCGGACAGACGGACATAGCTAGATCGACTCAGAATTTGATAAGGACCCAGAATATATATACTTCGTTGGGTCTCAGATGAGTATTTCTTGGTGTTACACACGGAATGACAAAGTTTTATATACCCTCTATCACCACTGATGGTGGTGGAGGGTATAAAAATAACTACACCCACAAAAGGAAAACAAAAACTTTTTGGCAAAAGTAAAGTAAACGTCAAAAAACAGTTATGGGCGTTAAAGTAATTTTCTGTACGAGATCTTATATGAGACGTATGGTCAATTATTATGGACCAATTCTCATAAAATCTGACAGAGATAATTTAGTTCCATTAAACCTTGATTATGTTGTATTTTGTTGCTATATTGCAGTACATTATAAGCTTTAATTTCATGCAATACCTACATGCAATCAGTGTTGCCAACTTAGAGCTTTTAGCACTATTTGCGGTGCTTTTTGGTGTGCCAAACGCGGAAAATTTTGCTCATGGTGCCTTTCTTCAAAAAGGCACTAAAGTGGTGCTTTCTAATTTTATGACAGTGCATTTAGTGCTTTTTATACCCAACATATACTCAATATGAGTGGGGTATATTGATTTTGTCACTCCGTTTGTAACACATTGGTCGTATATATTTTGGGTCCTTATTAAATTCTAAGGCGATCTAACCATGTCCATCCGTCTGTTCATCTGTCCGTCCGATAGGGTTAGAACGTAAAGAGCAAACGAGTTAAATTTTTCCACAAATTTTTATATGCATCAAAATTTCTCTACCAAATGACATTAATACTCATTACCGACTTAAAAATATTCGACATAAATATGTTTTATATAAGCCAAAATCTCTCTAGCAAATTTTACGGCAATCGGTCCATAATTGACCCTACCCCCACATATGGTCACCTTCAAAAATTGATTTTAACGTTCATTACTGACTTAAAAATACGTGTTTAGCGGAGAAATTCGAAATAAACTACTTTTATACAAATGTAATCTTCCTACCGAATTTAATTCGGATTTATCGGTAACGTACCCTACCCCCTATTAAGGTCCCCTTAAAAATATGAGTACAGCGATGAAAATTGACAAAAAATAAGTTTTATATAATTTTTTTACACAATTGAATCTATCCCTCATATATAAAGCCTCCATGATTACTTCATCGCTGTACTCGCAATAAAAATATTTTTATTTTAATTTTTTATGCCGAATTTTATGACGATTGGTCTATAACTGACCAACAAAACAAAATTTATGTACAAAACGTACAAAAGCAAATATTCTTCAAAAACAAAATATTCAAAATACTTTAAAATAAGTTATGTTATTCACTATCAGTGAAATTAACAATTTTTCCAGAACTCAAAAAACTTAAAAATAATATATATAAATTTTGCAAAAAAAAAAAATATATTTCATAAGTTTTGGAAAATTTTACAATTTGGGTGTGGGTACATCGGTTGGCCAGTTGGTAGTATGCCTGTCAGTTTGAATGTTTAATGACATTTTACTATTTTTAAAATTCTCATCTTATTTATCTAATATTCGTCAAACATTAGTTTTAGTTCTTACGTTACTAAAAATCTAACTCACACCGGTGAAAGTCTTTAGTATGACGCATGTTTTGTTTTGCAGCCCAATGTTCTAAAAAACGAATTTTGGAGTCTTGTAGGAAATGAGCGAAATAATGTGCAATTTTTATTAAAATAAACAATATTTGACTGAAAAAACGTTAGTGCTTTTTTACCCATTTTCAGTTAGAAAATTACGCTTTTTTACCCCTTTTTAATTTTTTTGCGCGCGTTTTGCTTGACCAATGTTGGCAACACTGCATGCAATACCTTCACTTCCATCTGGCAACCACATGTGGCTGTGTTTAGTTAACAAAACATCCTAAACATATGCAACATTTCTCACATGACATTTGCTAGGAGAGAGAGTTGCTGCGAATTAGCAGATTTTGCTGCGCCCTCACACAAACACGTGTATTTCTTATGGGACCTAGGCTGCTGCGTATCCCTAGGCCCACTTTAACTTGACGCAGCACATATAAAAAAAATGGTTTTGCTGTGCATTGCTCGGGGAAATTTCTGTGCACAGCAAACTGCTGTTCGGATAAAAATCATTTTCAACATGAAAATATCTTACAATTTGCGCCATCTGTTGGTTATTACTAAAACAACTCATCGCCAATATTGGCGATTTTGAAAAATAGATGGCACTTTTTAATGTGGCATTTTCTTAATTTATGTTTCTTGCAAGAGCTGAGTGAACAGCTGTTCTATTTTTGTTTTTTCCCTTTGTCTTTTATTTCGTTGCACTGATAAGAAGAAAAAGTGGATTCAGTCGGTGGTTCAGATTTTTGTTTATACAAATAATTTCGATTGCGAGGAATTATTATTTGATATTAATGAATTGCAGATTATTCAGAAAGTCTCTGCAATGAGTGGCAATGTACATGGTCTGAGTTGGTTTCCCAACATTCCAGATAAGTTCGTAACATGGGGCCAAGACATCAATTTGTATGAAGTGCGCAATAAAGGCGAAGCAGATGTTAAGCGTAAGTTTGGTTCATCCAGACATCGCCAGTGAAATAATTTCATTGTGCGTCTACTATTTACAGCTCGTTTGCCAAATATACCGGCAAATTTTGTTGCCATTGAGAATCGTTATCAGTACGCCAGATGTGTTCAACCATCATACCACAAGCATCGTCCAATTATTGCCGTTGGCTTGGGAGATGGAAAAATTGGCATTTCTAATTTTCACGAAATGGTCGATAACAGTTGGGAGTATAGTGAGTAGTATATTTGAATCGTATATATGTATTTTTTTGAGTACATGGAATTTTAATTGTTAATTTTTTTCTAACGATTTTTAGCTCCTCGCCAGCAACGTATGTGTTTATGTTTGGCTTGGAATGAGACAGACCCAAATATTTTAGCCATTGGTCATGATCGGTACAAGTCTGATTCTTGTATTACTATTTGGGACATTGAAAGGGGTTTACCGAAGGAGAGTAGTAAGTAAAATGTTTCATTATTTTTTATTTAAGTGATATTTACAGAAAAATTATCACTTCTATAAATTTATCACTTCTATACCATTTCCTTAACTCTATTTTTTAATTTTTTAAGGTTCAAATTTCTTTGGACTCTCCGAATCGGCCCATTCTCTGTGTTGGAACAAAAATCATCGCGTTCTTATTGCAGGCATGAATCAAAAACAAATCAAACTATACGATTTGAGACGTGAGTTTAATAATTTGTTTTCGCTTTACTTGTTGCCTATTTTCTATTACATTTACTTCTTTTAGAAAACACATCCACTTTGCAGACCATACAAACGAAAACCGTATATGGTTTGGGTGTGGCACCAAATGGAAATTATCTTTCTAGTTTCTTTGATTCCGTTATAATGCTGTGGGATCTGCGTTCTCTCGATCGGCCATTGAAACAAATACAATCTGCTAAAAATCATCTACAATTAAGTTGGTGTCCGACACGATCATCTCTGTTGTCATCGTTACAACGTGAATCTCCCTATATAACTCTCTACGATATACGATGCGTAGATGTGGAAAACAGTCGGGAAGTGTATAGTGTCAAGAAACAGTTGCTACCATTTCATAACAAATATCATTCTTCACATAAAGGTTACTCGCTTAACGCACTCTCTTGGCACAACAGCGACTTTGAAAGGGCGCTACTGCTATCAGAAACTGGTAGTATTACGGACTTTCGTTTACCCTTGTCTATACTAACAGCCTACAGTAACCACAAGAAACTGCCGCTTTTATTGCAACGTCCATTGTCGGCACCCAGTTCACCAGCTCACAGTAATAGTCAAACAGCTAGTCAGTCGTCTAGTACACCAGAATTTGCCAGTATCGGTTCTTCGCTGAACTTTCATGTATACGACCACAATTTGCTTGAGGAGGATTTAGTAGATGAAACTAGAGAACGAGCATTAAGTGATTACGGCCTAAAGATGGATGGCAAACGCTTGAGTGGAGAATTCCATTTGTCCCCATACTTGAAAAATGTTTGGTTAAGTCTAGCAAACTTGTATCGTACCGAGGAAAAATTAATTGGTTTAAAAACGATTTTGGGCTTTGGTATGGGTCACACTTCGCAAGCTTTTATGAACATTTCACGCATTGAAACCCATGTTCTGCAATGGCCGGAATTTATAAATAATTCCAACAACTTGGTATGCTACAGGTGAGTGAGATTTTTCAATTATAAAAAACATTAAATTAATACCAGGATGCATCACTAATTAATACCATATTTATATGTATTTATTACTATAGAAGTGACCAACGTGATACGGCATTGAAACTTTGTGGTTGGCCTTTTGAACAGGATTTAGATCGTTTTGTAAGCAATTTGTGTGAAAATAAGGTAAACAAGAGCAAAAGCCTGTATGTTTTTGATTTTCATAATTTCAAAGAATACTTTGCAGGAATATAGCCGTGCTGCCATGATTTATGTCTTCCATTTGAAAATTCTAGCGGCTTGTGATATTTTATCGAAAGCTGTTGATCAATCACGTGATCCCAGTATGTATCGTATAGCTGCCATTGCATTGTCCAGTTTCAATGCGGATCGTTCTAGTACTGCTTGGCGCAATCAGCGCTCAACTGCCAACACTCAAATACAAGATCCTCATTTAAGAGCCATCTTTTCATTTCTCATAGCAGACAATGAAAATTTCGATTCCGTCTTGGTAAATAGAAAATTCTGCCGATTACTTGATTATATATTTATTATTACCTTTAAATAAACAGATAGAAGAGGGTGTTTCTTTGGCTGATCGCATGGCATTTGCTTGCAAATATCTCTCTGAATCGAAACTTTCCGACTACATTAAGTTGCAAATCCAAAAATCAATCGAGAAAGGAGACTTAAATGGTTTATTGCTGACTGGGGAATCACAAGATGGCATTAACATACTACAGTCTCATATGGATTCTACAGGAGATATTCAGACTGTTGCTTTAATTGCCATCAACTATTTCCATCGTGAACTTTTTGACGATACATTCATACAATACTGGATATCGAGGTGAAGGAGATTTCAGCGTTCTTAATAATGGTTAAAATATTAATTTATTACATTTTATATCTTGCAGCTATATGGAATGTCTTAATTCTTGGGGTTTTTGGGAAAAGCGTGCCGAATTGGAGATAAAAATAGTAAACTTACGTTCAACTAGTCGTACAGCTCGCACTGTATATTTGTCATGTAACTTTTGCGGCAAATCGGTATCGAATGCTTTACAAGATGATGCACGCATTCGTAATGTATCATCAAATGTTAACAAAGTATATTTGTTATATTTTTATAATCTAAATATTTTATTTACAACATTGCTTTATTAACAGCTTTCGTCATGCCCCAGTTGTAGAAAACCACTGCCTCGTTGTTCTTTATGTTTACTACATATGGGTACTACTCTAAATGCAGGTCTTTTAGGAGAAGGTGGTCTCGAGAGTATAGGTTGGCAATCAAAACCATTTTCAAAATGGTTTTCTTGGTGTCAAACATGTCGTCATGGTGGTCACACTGAGCATTTAATGCAATGGTTTAAGTAAGTATTTTTATATTTTACTAAAAAAAACTTAATCTAAATTTTGATTTTTATTATTAGACAAAATTCTGAGTGTCCTGTTTCCTCTTGTACATGTCGATGTTTCGATATGGATGTTACTAATCCTGAAGTTACACATGATCTTTCATAGTTGATGTGCTTTTTAAGCAGCTTAATGATATATGGCCTAATTTTTAATTAAAGACTTTTTAACATATAAGACTTTTTGTTCCAATTTCTTTTGTACGGCAATAAAGTGTTCCAAATGTAATTGCTTTAATTTAAATTTGGGTATACAATAATTTCTTATGAATGTTCATGATTTAAATTGCTATTGTGTAATTAAATATTATCATATTAATCCCATACCTGTTAATGAAAGTTTTTGCTAGGCAATAAAATTTTAATCCTGTCTGTAGAGTAAAACGTATCTCGTTTAAAACGAATTCTCAAAAATTTTCTCATTTTAAAACCGAGTACACCATTTTTAACTGAAATTGGAAAAATTTCACAGGAAATTGAGAATTTCCATTTAAGAATGTGTGCCAAATGATAGCAAAGTTCAATGTTGGATTGTAATTTTTCTTTGGTGGGAAAATTTTTACATTTTGGTGTGCCAAACGATATCTTATTTTCTTGCTGTGATAATGTAATGAAATTATGATTTTCAATTTGATATTAAGAAAATTCCAACTGAAATAACAATTTTCAATTTTAAATTGAGAAAATTCCGAATAAAGTTTAGAGTTTTTATTTAAAATTGGAAAAAATCTATATGAAATTAAGAATTTCAAATTTTTGTTGAGAAAATACCAAAAAAAATTAAGAATTTCCGTTTTAAATTTCCGTTTAAAATTGTAATTGAAATTAAGATTTTCTAATTGAGAATATTCCAAATAAAAATGAAAATTTCAATTTTATATTTAGAAAATTTTAATTTAAATTGACAATTTATAATTTAAATTAAGAAAACGCCAATTGAATTTAGAAAAGTTTCAAATAATATTGAGAAAAATTTTATTAATATAACACATTTTAAATATAATGGAGAAATTCGAATATCGAGGAACAATGGCTGGTATGACTGTCGAGAGTTTTAACGTGAGCATCTGCCTTGACGGCCTTAACTCACGGTGGTCTTTTTCATGCACTGGGTAGAATTGAGAACGGTCTACCATCCACTGGGTAGAATTGAGAACGGTCTACCATCACCCCTTTGTTCTTCAATGAAGAACACAGGTGGCAATTTTTGTACATTGGCTTTGACCGGTCCATGCACAAGTACTTTGTTGGAATATTCAAGCTATCTAATCTCTGACCATTGGATGGCCTCTGTTGATTCGTATTTTTAAACAAGTATGCCTGTTAAAGCTGCTTTTCGAGGGGCCACTTGTATGGACGCCGACCGATATTGTCCATTTTCAATATAAGAAATAAGAAATATTTATGTGGAATTTCAACCCTCTAGCTCTTTCCATTCGGACTCTATCGTGCTTTTAACAGACAGACAGATGGACGGACAGACATGGCTAGATTGTCTTAGAATTTAATGAGGACCAGAATATATATACTTGTGTGGGTCTATGACCAATATTTCGATGTGTTACAAACGGAATGACAAAATCAATATACCACCTATCTTTTTTGATGGTGGGTATAAAAAGTGTTACTACACATCATTGGTTATTTTAATAATCGTTTTTGTATAAGGCCCTCTATCATTTAATATATCGTTAGCTTAGTGCGTAAAGAAGTCCGCTTTTGTAAATTTTAAAGCTACGTTCACTATGCAAATTGTATTTCTTTCTTTTTCATACCAATATAATTTTAAATTTGATTATCTCGTTTTAATGCTCTCTAGAGTCAAACAATACTCCAGAGTGTAGATTATTTTCTCTGGAGTAAACATAAAAATGTTAATTAAAAAAGATATATATTTTGTAAAAACTAAATAAAAAAATAATTTGAACTTTTTTTAAGAAGATCATTTTGAATGTGTTATAATGATGCATATTTTAAAGGAAATATGTTTGGTTGAGCCGAAGGTTCTTAGGTATATACAGAGGACAGGACAGGTTGAACTATATATCATGGGTTGAACACTATTTACTAGAGACATGTTACAAAGGTTAGAAATTGTTTACGACATGGGGCATGAGTGATTGCAGGAAGAATTTGCAGATTGTTAAACAAAGGGCTTAATTTAAACTGGGCGACGTTAAAAAAATTAAAAATTCAAATGGTACTAAGGAAAGTTGGTTACAATTTTTATTAATTTTATGGTATATTGGACGATTTGCACCATCAGTAACCTTGGGAAGTTGGAAAACAGTAATTTAAAACAAATTTTAGGGAAATTCTTGGTTGCATCTGTTGACGGGCTTAATATATACATTTTTGTCTCAAATAAATAGGAATTACACATGAAATTTACTGCCAGTAATGAAAATATGTTATTCTTAATTTTGCAGGTCGTTCTTGGATCGAAATCTTGTTTAAAAAGTGACCAGACATACAATTCTTTTCCTCATACCGTGAATTTTAATAAATATTTATTGTTTTAATTATTTTGTTTATTTTTATTGTTTTGACAAATGTACAGTGTCTCTCATAAGTATTCGAATTTAAGTATAACGTGAAAAGAAACCAAATTTAATAACATATTATGTAAGCAAAATTAATAAATTAATTTGTTAAATTGTCTAGACAGTCCTTAGCTTTGATATCACGCTTTTTAAAATTTAAAAAATTCACATTTACTTAAATTAATTTAGCTTTATTTAAAAAAGAGTCCATAAAATTACTTTACAAAAGTATCGGAATTTTTCCTGTATTTCATATTTGACCATATTTTACGAAACACAAAAATTAGAATCGAATGGTATTTTTGCTTAAAATTAATTTAAGGGGTAACTATCAACCGAATGGATATATTTTTGAATCATTTTTTGAGTCGATTAAGACATGTCCGTCCGTCTGTCCGGCTGGCTGGCTGTCCATGTACAGGCCGCAATTTTCAAGATAATTTGATGAAATTGGTCCAAATTTCATCAAATTATCTTGAAAATTGCATGTTTTTTGGCACAGGGACGAAGCCTATTGAAAATGCTTGAAATCGGTCCATTATTTCACCTAGCCCCCATACAACCGTATCTCTCGATTTGAACTTTTTATGTCATAATTACGTCAGATATTCTATTATCTCTCTAAAAATTGGCACAAATAAGTTTCATATAAGTATAAATGACACTGCAGATTTTCGTAAGGATCGGCCCTTATTTGACCCTAGCCCCCATACAAACCCCCTTTCAAAAAATGTCTTAAACGTCTAAAATTGACTTGTAACCATTTGTATCGCAATGAAACTCAACAAAACTAACTGTTATTTAAAAATATATCCTTTTCCCAAATTTACCGAGGATCGGCCTATATTTGACCTATATAAAGCCTCATTTAGAAATTTTAGTTTTTTTTATCAATAAATTGCTTAAATATTTTGGAATAATATTCAACATAAGTAAAATTTTCTTTATAAAAAGCAAACATTTTAAAAATATACTCATAGTGTAGGGTATTTTTTGGTCGGCCATGCCCGACTACACTTTCCTACTTGTTTTTGTTTTCTTTTTGTGAATTCTGTTCGTATATTTGGATGTAGGTCTGTTTTATTGCCTTTTATTTCGTTTTTGTGTTTTTTGTTATGTATGAAGCAATATTTATTGGATGATTTTTATAACAATACTTCATAAACATAGTAATAAGTTGTTCTGATTTATCTACTTCTCAGAATGGGTTCATGCAGAATCATTTCATATTTCTGAAATGATTCTACATCCAGTTTTGAGGAACAGTTTCTAGAGAATTTGTAATAAGTTGTTTAGCAATATATGCATAGTTATACACTACTTCATTTGAACGTATGAATTCTGGAACTCGTTGATAAATCTCAAAAACATAAATTTAATAAACTTAATTTCTTTATATAGAAAAGGATTTCACATTAAAATAAATAATTTGTAATATTTGAGAAAAAATGAACGGAATTGAATTTAAATAAGTGGAAAATTATGATTTTGTTTGTTATTGGAAGAAAAATATTGTAGAGAAGAAATAACTGTTAAAACAACATACACATGCCTCTTAATCGATTAACCGAATAATGTGAATTATTCGATTATTAACCGGACAACTTAAAACCACAAATAATTATTTGTCGAATAAATCGAATAAGGCAAAAACCCGAATAATTGAATACTCTCATGGATGTTGTGCTTTTTCAGGCTTATTAGAAGATCAGGTATGTTTTCTTTCGAGAAACAATCAAGAATATTATCCAGTTATTTATTAATCTTCGAATTAGGGTATTTCTGTGTGTATTTTAAAAACGTCAGAAACTGATTTTATTTTGTTTCTCAAGTTGAGAACAAACCAACTGATATTGTTTATTATAAAAAGAATAAGTAAACCTAATGTGCATGTGTATCAACTTAGCGTCAGATGATGATGAATGTATTGTTTTTAATATCTACAACTAATAATCTTTCATAGTAAATAAATAATTGTAACTGTAACCGATTTCTAACCGATCATTTTTCTGTGTGTACAATTTACCTACACAAGACAACAATAATGCGACAATTTGTTAAAAATTCGTATGCTTATGATGGCGCACATATAAAGTTGCCGAAATATGAGTATATTAAACATAATTATGAACTGAAAAGCCCTATTCGGCGTAAATAATGGACCGAGTCGATCTAGATATGTCCGTCTGTCTGTCTGTATAAAACACGCTCACGTTAAAACGAAGCAATGAAACTCTACCAAATTCACTAAAAATATTCATTGTTACCCTAAGTAGTTTGGTATTGAAATTCAGCAAGATCGGTGAAATAGTTTCAGAGTTATGAGTAAAAATTTAAGAAAACCTCCAAAAAATGGCGATTTTTCACATATTTATTTGTACTTTTTACAAAAACTTCTGCAGATAAATTGATGAATTTTTTACATCTATTGGTGAGAGAATTAACATTAAAAATCGAAAAAAATCGGTTCATAATTTCATATGCCTCCCATACAAATGTACATATTCCCGGAAAATGTGTTTATTGTTAATAACTTCCGTGACAATATCGATATCTTCACAAAATTTTACAAATTAAAGTTTTATGTCAATACAATTCATATCAAGGAAAAAATTTTTCCATCGGTCCACAATTGTTCATAGCTCCCATACAAGGTCCCCTCCCGAAAATCACTTAAACGATCAAACTCATTACCTAATTAAGATATTTATACAAAATTTGGCACAAATATTATTCTTATCTACATAAATGTTACCGGAAAATTTTCTTCCGATCGGTCCACAATTGGTCATAGCACCTATACAAGGTCCCCTCCCGAAAATCACTTAAACGCTTATAACTCGCTACCTAATTAAGATATTTATACAAAATTTACCACAAATATTACTTTTATATGCATAAATGTTACCGTAACATTTTTTCCGATCGGTCCACAATTGGTCATAGCTCCCTTCCGAATATCACTTAAACGCACATGACTCATTACCTAATTAATATATTTATACAAAATTTGGCACAAATATAATTTTTATCTTCATAAATGTTACCGTAAAATTTTCTTACAAGGCCCCATCCTGAAAATCACTCGTAAATCGCTAACTAATTAAATTATTTAACAAAATTTGTCACAAATATAATTTTTATATACATAATGTTTTTTCGATCGGTCTACAATTTGTCATAGCTGCC
Organism: Lucilia cuprina; assembly: GCF_022045245.1. NCBI lineage: Eukaryota > Metazoa > Arthropoda > Insecta > Diptera > Calliphoridae > Lucilia > Lucilia cuprina. Next base: position 37,611,725 of record NC_060950.1, read on the forward strand.
ATCGAGGTTCTCTCCCAAAAATTACTTCAACGACCATAACTCATTACCTAATTAAGATATTTATACAAAATTTGACAAAAATATCACATTTATAGACGCAAATGTAGTTTTTTTTTCCGTTTGGACCACAATTTGTCATATACATAACTCATTATCTAGGATAGAATTGTTACTTTTATGCATAGAAAAGTCATTGTAAAATTTTGATCAATCAACAATTGGTCATAGCTTCCGAACAAGGTTCTCTTTAGAAAAACACTTAAATGCATAAACTTATTTCGAAACAATGATATCTGCAAAATCTGCAAAATTTGGCACAAATATTACTTTTATATACAGAAAATATATTTCAAATTTGTTTAACAATCATCCATAATTGTTCGTTATTCCTATCATTTTCGAAAATTACGTGAATACTTTTTACTTATCACCAAATAAAGTTTTTAACAAATAAACTTTTTTATTTCAGAAATGTTACTGTCAATTTCTTTATCCGATCGTTCCATCGAAATCCATTTCCACAGTATTAATCTAGTTGCATTATCATAACTATAATTATAAACAATTATCTCCTTATTATATCGCTAAATTATATTTTAGGGCGTTAATAATATATAAAAGAAAATGGTGTTTGTAATGTTCTTTCTATTAAAAAACATGAGGAAACTTATTTTCACAAATATTATTTCACCAAACAAAAAATTATTAATATAAAAGCAGCTGGTGGAGGGTATTTAAGATTCGACACGGCCAAATATAGCGCTCTAACTTGTTTTTTGTACTTTTAACTACTTAGGTTATTAAAACGCTCTTTTATTATACCAAAGTAGTGTTCAATCCGTACTCGGTAACGACTCAAAGTTTTATAAAAATCATTGCGTTCTTTTAAACTTCCTTCCGTTGCATTTTTTAAAGCCATAACTACAGTGCGAGTTAATCTGTACACACTATCACCAACCAACCATTCTGCCCCAGTAATTTGTTTTTTGAAATTAAAGATGAGATATATTCTTGTTTTGAGGATTAAAAATTCGATTGGTTATTATATAGATAGGATATAGTTCGTAATTAGGTAATAAAACTAGTAAAAGCGTTTTAAATATAAACTAGCTAGGACCTTGATTATGTATACAGAACAACAAAATCAACATATCATTTAATGTGGGTATAAAACAAAAGTGCCAAACATTGTCTGCTCCAAATAATTCCAATTACATTAATTCACCAACAACGTATTCTTCAAAAATCTCCAATAATTTCTTTTTTTACTTTCTTTGGACATATTGTTATTTATATTAAAAATAAATATATATTTCTATTATTTTCAAATTTTGTTCAAGTTAATATGGCAATAACAGCGTCAGTATAATGTCCCGATATGAAACTTAGTTGGATAGTGGCAAGCCAAATACAAATCGAGGAAATTTAAGGAAGTATCTAAAAAATCGTATTTCAATTTTAATGTTTCTGGTTCACAAACTCTAATAATACTTATGTTATAACATAATTTTTTTAACATTTTCAGATGAAACCCCAACATGTTCCTATACAAATATAAATTCTGAATATTTGTACTACATGGTTGTTACCTCCACAAAAATAAAAATGCTCAATCGATATTAAAACTCAAAACAAAAAAAAGGAAATACAACACACCCTTGCACTCATCGGCCTTCAAGACGTTCGGCAATGACCGATTAGAATTTTGAGCAGTTAGTTAATAATAAAAATTACTACTAGTTTTGTATTACAATTTATTTGTACTGTTATTTATTGTTATATATACTTTCTAATATCAGAAAACCTTGAGTAGATTTGAATTAATGAAAATTTTAATAATAAAAATGTTTATTTAATTCGAAAGGAAATGAATTCAATATAAGGATGAATTTTAATAAAGTCATAGGGAATGTAATTTGGGATTAATAAATTAAAATTTAAAATTCTGAATAAAATTCTAAATTATGTGGAAATAAGCTAAAATTGAATTAACTTAATTAAATCGATGCTTTGGGATCAGTGCTGTACGTTTTTAATTTTTATTCAAAACAAAATATTATTTCAGAATTGACCAAGTTTGAATGGGCTTTGTTAAAAGCAAGTAAAAACAAATATGAATATATAGTCGGGCATGTCCGATCGTATGACACTCTACACCAGTCAATATGTTAAATATATTATTAAATATAAGCATTTAATTTGTTTTTTACCTTAACTTCGAAATATTTTTACTTATAGGGTTCATATAGGGGTGGGGTACATATGAGCCTATCCTTATAAATTTTGATAGTGGAATTTACCTCTACTTCAAAGATGTTCATGTATAATTTAATAGTGTTATTATTATGTGGAGCTCGATCATAAAAAATCGGCACTGACTTTAAAACTTCTATAAAACTAAGTTTTGCCGATTGTTGATATAATATAACATTTATTTATTATTATGAGCCCAAAAGCCCTATTCGGGGGTTAGGTTGTATGGGGGCTAGGTGAAATAATGGACCGATTTCATTCTTTTTCGATAGCGTTCGTTTTTAAGATAAAAGTATGTGCAAAATTTAACAAATTACATATCTTAAAAATTGCGCTCTTAGCGTGTGCACAAAATGTACATGGACCCACAATGAGACAGACATAGCTAAATCGATTCTGAGCAGATTGGTATACTTTAAGGTGGGCATCAGCACAACCCGCCCCACTATAATGGTGTAGCGTATAACAACGTTCTCACAAGCAAATAAAGTCTGTACGTTGTTGTTGTTTTCATGCGTCTACATGTAAAAGCTTTGTTTTTTTTGGAAAAGCACATAAATTCCTTTTTTTGTGAAAATTTCAAAGGTTGTCTCATAGATTTGCTCATATACATATGTATATCTCCTTTATTTTTTTATTATAAAAAATTTAATAAATCTTTTAATTCGTGTTAGCACATGCTTTGATGAAGGGTATATAAGATGTGGTATAGCCACTCTCACTTCTTTATATTTAAATGAAAGAATATTGTTTGTTGAAATGTTTGTTTCTTAAATCTTTTGTTTTCTATATTAATGTATAGGAAAATTATGTTTCAATTAATTCAATAAAGCCATTTTTATTAGAGATAAATACTTTCCCCAAAGATAGATGAAATAAGAAATGCAAATTCTAACTTCTCAAATTCTGACACATAATATTTTTTTTACATATTTGTTTATGTTTAATTTAAAAATTAAATTGTTTATTTAGTTAAACTCCCATATTTATTAAACAATCAAATACAAAATGGTAATGCGATTAAAAATACTAGTATGTACGAATAAATAAATAATCACTTATTGTATGTGTATTTGTATATACATATGTATCTTATATACATATATTATTTTATAATATGATTGTGGGATTTATTATTTAAAGCCAACCATTTGTATGAAGAAAGAAAATGAGCCAAAGATGAATCCTTTCCTGCTGCGTATTAAATTAACAAAGACACCATGTGGTGTGATGTTACACTTGTGCTCACATCAATGCCGCCTAAACGCCCCTTGAGAACCTTATTTATTATAAAATAATTTGTTATTTTTATAAAATTCTGTTTATCCTTTCGAATTAAATGTCAGTCTATAAAATGCTGTACTTTTCGTTTTTCATTGAACTTAGCAGTCCTAAAACTGAATCTTAAAATACTACAATATGTTGTTGCAGTACAATATACGCTTTCAAAGAATAAAGTCTTTAAAAACTCTGCTTGTTAAACACAATTTAATATTATATTTTAAAGTATTTTTATTTAATAATAATCTACACATTTTACTAAATTATTTATTCTTGTTCATATTTAAATAGATTTCATAATATTAGTGATCGTAAGCGAATGCAAGGAACGAGTGCATGTACAAGAGTATAATTATTTAATGCATTTCTTAAGTGGCTTTAATTATTAAAAGTGTGGATACGGAAATTAAAACAAGTCCCAAAGAATGCGTGTAGAATATAAATTTAAATTACTTATTTCTTCATTCTTTCATTTAGCTTTTTTATTAATTTATTTTCTTCGTTAAGTTAATGGCTCTGAGTAGATTGTTAATTCGACTCCGACTCTTTCCTTCTTGGCCCGATTTAATTTAGTGGATGATGTTGTGTTGCGCTTGTTGTATGTTTTATGGTGGGAAGTGTCTTTGGAAATTATTCTGTTGGTTGTAGTTTTTAATAGTCTTCATTTTAAAATCACTCTAAATCACTTACCATTTCATGCATGCTCATATAAATCATTGTGTATTTATTGGATGATATTAATCAAATGTCTACTTTCAATTAAATTCATATGACAGCAACCTGTCAGGCAACAAATTAAAAAATTACTCAAAAACTAAAATATAAAAAAACTCTAATGAAAGAGGAAATTTTGTATCTTCCAGATACAAACATACATTTTACACAGATGCTGCACATTTACCCATTTATTCTTTTAGTCATATTAATGTGTGGATGTATAAACAGTCTTAAAATGAATTGATACCCTACACTTAGTTTTGTTATACATATTTTTATAAATGTTCTTTTATTTTTTGTAAGCTCTCTCTTTCTCAAATATGACAGTTATATTATATACATACCACTAAATAACGGCCAAAGGATCAAAACACAAAGTTCAGATTTATAATGGATTAATAGAGATTTAAAAAAATCGTCTTTTTAGGTTTTCATTTGACAAACTACATTACATCGAAGTGTAATGATAATTCGATCCAGCGGGCAGAAGCATTGTAACTTGATTCTCTTTAGGAAAGTTGATTATTCCTAAAATGATTTTAATTAGTGAAGCTAATGCTGACGTACATTGACCACCGGGAAACTGTGCTGATTGAATGCAATCGTATTTATGAATGTTTGCATGTAGTAGTCTCTCCCTATTAGTGATGGTTCTTCATTCTGTTCCCATTGTTCCGTTTTGTAAATTATGCACATCAACATTAACGAAAATGCTAAAGGACAGGTATCATGAATGACTGATTGAATGAACCAACGAAAGAACGAATGACTAGCTGACTTACTGACTAACAAGACTGAATGTTTGACTGATCGCGTTACTGAATGAAATTTTAAAGGAAAACAAGCATGAGTGTTTTGTTCGGCTATACCGAATCTTATATACCCTTCACCATAGTGTAACAAGATACACAACACAATGAAACCAACAGACATCCAATCATACGAATCAAAATATACAGCGTAATGAAACCAAATACATCCATTCATACATCTTTTTTCCCAGTACACAGTGTTGTTGTTGCTTATTTATTAAACCATAAGAAATGTTCTATTTTTATGAAAATTTCAGAGTTGCTCATATATCCTTCATTTATGGACCGTTTTTCTCGAAAACATATTTGACAGAATTATTAAAGATTCGGATCTCACAATAAAATTAAATACATTCACACATGTATTTGGTTTCATGTTTTGTCAATTTTTTGAAATTTTTAGAGGTTGTGCCGGTTTTTTGCTCGTATATTCATCATATATATATATATATATATATAATATATATATATATATATATATATTATATATAAATTATATATTATATATATATATATATAAATAATTATATATATATATATATTATATAAATTATATATATATATGTATATATGTATATTATATATATATAATATATATATAATATATATTTATAATTATTATATATATTAAATATATATAATATATATATTATATAAATATATATATATATATATATATATATATATATATATATATATATATATATATATATATATATATGGGATCAGGAAATTATATTGTCAAAATAACATACGGAATGCCAAACTTATATATACCTTCTTACGAAGGTGAAGGGTATAAAAAACAGAACTCACAACGTTCCAGTGGCATAAAGATAAATATACATATGAACATGGTTGGATACCTTTAGGAGACTGTTGTTAAAATTAAAGATCACACGTCAAACAGCCCACAGCATTGTGAATGGGTCTAAGTTTGTGATTTAAGTTGTGATTTTATGATTGTTATTAAAGTTGATAAATCTTATGAAATCTCCTCTAGAGATCATATTAACAGGCCATCTAAACAAATACAAAAAAATCCGTAATATTATTTAATATAAAGCACCTTAATATTAAACATTTTTATTATAGGCTCCTGTTTTGATGTTTAATAGAAAATAAAGTCCCATAATTTATTTATTTTTAACATATTTTCTTTTTTATTAATATGCGTTCATAAAGTGTAATTATTTAAATTTGCATACACATATTATCAGTCGGTATTAATATTGAAGGACTAATTAAATTTTTATACTTTAGTATCCATGGCTATAAGTTTCGCATAGATCATCGGTTCCCAAAAGTCCGTAGCAACATCCTGGGGGGCTCAGGCCAACAGAAAAATAAAGATTTAAGTGTCAGGACAAGTTATCTATTAAGCTTAAAAGATATCTTAACTTGAAACAACCGTAAATTTAAAACTGTTTTTTTATTTTACCATTATTTTATGAAAAACTTAAATGTCAACATTTTTAACTTTTTTCCATTAAAATAGTTTCAAAATCTCTTGTTTTTGCTGAGATGTCTTGATGACGCGCGTTATTTAATAGCGTATCAAATATGTCCAAAAACGGTGTTTTTCAAAACTTCATGACACGATATCTGGAAAACCTGATGCTACTGCATTAACTTTCTTAATTTAGTTTAATCTGGAGTATATTGTGGAATACTATACTATAATAATATAATGCTAGTTTGTAGTCTGACTATATTTTTTGGCTAAATATATAAAATATTACTGCTTTACACAAGTATATCTATATCATTTCGTTTACTTAAAAGAGAAATATCAGAAAATCAAAACTATCTTAAACTATATTTCTATATATTCCAGTAAAATAAATCATTGGATAAATAAATATAAAATTACTTCAGACATAATTATTTAAATTGATAAAGAATAATAATCGTACGAAGTTAAAAATTAAAGTTAATAAAACTAATGGTTTTTATTGTATTACGGGTGGAGAGTGGTAAACATATTGTAAGTGTTCATTCGCATTGATATCCACGATAAAATATTGTTTTCGATTTGTATATAAGATGGATGTGCGAAATATTATTTACACAAACAATACTAAATACGAGAAAAAAAAAATTTTAAATTTAATCCCATTATTCCCCTTCTAATAAAAAAAGATACATTGAATTCATGAAGCCACTGATCAATGCATTCATATACACACACAATTATAATTGAATATTGATTTCAATTCTTGGTATCAATACTTTTTTAGGCCAAGACAACACAGTAATACCGATCACAGCATCTTCAAAACAATCCAACGAATGAATACTCACGTTCTGCTTGGGATGGATGACCAATTCAAATTGGATCGATAGCGGGAGGCGCAAAAGGCAAATAGCCACAACGAATCGTTATTATTTAGTAAAACGAGCCATTTACTATACACCATACAAAAACTACTTTCTGTTTCTGTTCTGTTTTACAGTGATATTAAAGTATCATTTCATAAGAGTTTGGTTTTTGTTAATGAGGAACAGTACGAATTGTAATTTCCAAACAAAAATCTGGAAATGACTTGTGCTTACTCAACAATATACTTTTCAAAATGAACTACTTGCCGTATCCATTACTAAGAAGTAATATAGTAGTAGTACCTAATATCGCCGCATGTTAAGAATTGTGTTTTATGAAAAGAAAACAAAATTAAATTTGTAAGTGAATAACCATTGCGCAATAACCTAAGACACTCTTGACGTGACTTTCGAACCCCCTACAAATAATGCCTTAATTTTCAACTCCAGATGTCGTGGCTTGGATTCTGAAAGTAGGAAAGAGCATAACAGGCCCAGAAAAGGCCTTTCGTTAAACTTAGAAACGAATAACTAAAAATATCTTTTATTGAAATCAGAGCATCTCACAAAAAACTTTAGGTTTAGTTTACGAACATTTTGAGTTTTTATTAAACCCAAATATTTTCTTATCAATTGAATTTTGAAAAGTAAAGAACTGAAAAAAATATTTATATTTTTTAACTAAATAATATTTATCAGCCCAACTAACAAAGCAGACAAACAAAACCAACCTCTAAAATCATAAATCTATGGTCTGTACTTTAAAGTCATTCTATACGATTCAATTTGATATTGGTTTGTTTTATTATTTATAAGCACATTGATTTGGTTTTGGTTTCCGTCCGTCAGATTTTCCTCTTTTTGGTCGTTGTTTAAAATGTGTTTTAACGTTTTGTTCATGCAACGGCCGACCATTCGCTGCTAATATTGTATTACCACCACTTATCTTCCACGCCACACTATAAATTGCCAATAATTCGATTTACACACAAGTTCAGATAATGGCTTTAATCATGCTTCTTGCTAAAAAAAATCAAAAAACAATAACTAAACTTTTGTATCGTAGCCTAAGTGTAATGGTAACATTCATATTTACAATAATACAAATCCATCCATCGATCCATGTATTCTGCCATCCATTAATCCATAATGTGGCTTTCAAATACTGCAGACAGAAGATTATATTAAACAAACAAAACTAAATAAGATTTTCTTAAAATATTAAACAATTGTTTTTAAATTGCCTCTTTTCGTTGAGAGCGAGTACTGTACTTTAACTTTATACATATAAACTTAGAGATGTACGATCTACACATGAACAAAAATTTTTAAAATTTTTACTCAAAATAAAATGTCTATTAAAAATTTTTTAAATCGCTAAATGGTTCTCTGGCAATTAATCCTTTCACGAACAAAAGTAAACTGCTGGATTTTTTATGGATATGACTTCACACACTTTATTTTGACGTATATTGTCATTTTTGATGAAAAATAGAAAAAGTGTTTTCGAAGGATATCGCAGGATATTATCCTTTTTAGTATGGAAATAATTCTTTGGAAATAACCATTTGCTGTAGCTGTGTACTCAAAATTACGCTCAAAACCGAGAAAAATTAAAAAAGTATTGGGACACAAGTGTCCCGTATACGTCAAAGAGTTAAGCAAGTACAAACGTGATGTCCCTTACAATCTTTGCTCCTAAGAACGAACACTATTGAAAATGGTTGAAATAGGTCGATTATTTGTCCTAGCCCCCTTACTACCGTACCCCCTGAATAAGGCTTTTGGGCTCATAATTATGTTAAATCTTTTATTATGTCAACATAAAGCTGAAAATTTAGTTTTGTAGAAAATTAAATGACATTGCCGTTGTTAGTCTTCAAACAAACTCCCCTTCAGGACTTGGAGGTCAAAATTCACTTATAAACACCAATAACACAATTAAGCTCTACATAAATAACTTCGAAGTAGACGTAAATTTCTATACCAAAATAAGCCCTTTTGTAGAAAATTTCTTTTTTTGTCAACAATAAGTAAAAATATTCCGGAATTAAGGTAAAAAAAATTATATTGTTGCCCATTCGATTGTGATTTGATTTTTGAAGCTTACAATCGGATAAATGAAATGAATAAAAGTCACTTTAACCAGCATTGTTTGTTTATATTTATAAGGTTAGTTAATATTAAAAATATGCAATATTGTTCGACGATTTCACTTAGAGCTATATACATAATTTACAAATATAATCAGGGTTGTCAGAGAATCTAATAATTGTCGGAAAAATACATTGGTTTCATGAAATCTTGTGTTTGTTGGTTTTATAAAAGTTTGTCATTCCCTTCGTAATTTCTATAATATAATTTTTCGACCCTATAAAGTATATATATTCTGGATCCTTATAGATAGCGGCGTCGAATAAGCCATGTCCGTCTGTCTGTTGAAATCAATTTTCCAGATATCTTCGAGATCCAAATCTTCAATAATTCTGTCAGACATGCTTTCGAGAAGTTTTCTATTGAAAATTAGCAAAATCGGTCCATAAATAACTGAGATATGGGTAAAAATATGAGGCTACCTCTGAAAATTTCCTCAACAAATTATAAATAAAAGCATAAAAACAACAACAAGGAGATAAAGCAGTAATATCCCTACAAACATTTGGAAGATATCGTCCATAGAAGATATCAAAGCAATATTAAATTTTTATAATTTGGAAGAAAATCACCCAAGCAATATTTTTTTGATATCGCAATGTTAATATTTAAAAATAAACAATAAACAATAAAAATATTTAAATTAATATTTTTTTGATTTTGTAAAGTATTTTTTGTTGCCAAGTTGTTGTATTTATTTCTGTAAGAGGATTTTTATCCTACGCAATACGTTTAGGATATCGTTATGTTATCGCATAGATGATATTATAGCAATAAAAATATTTTTTTCAAACTTCAAAATATTTTCAAAATAAGAAAAAAACTATTTTTTTAAATAAATCTTACTACAATAAGTTAATACGCGATAAATCAAGACGACATCATTACAATGGTAATTTATGCTTGGAAAAATGTAAGTTTATCTTTATTTTCACATAAAAAATGGATAGTCATGATGTTTTGGTTTTCAGAGTACTTAAAAGAAATCAATATTAAAAGAATATTCCTGTGGGTAAAACAAAATTGTGCTGGGGAAACGTTAATTTGGCATATTTATATTAATATATTTTCCATATTGTAATATTTTATTGCTAACACTAATTAATGTGTATTCAAATTGCCAATTTTTTAATTTCTTATACTTTTCTTCCTAAAGATAATAGGAGAATATCTCCAATATATCTTCCAGACGATTATCTGAAGATATCTTCTTATTTTCACCATGCTGATTATCTAGCAATGTCTCTTTTTTGTCTTCTAGGAGTATTGCTTTCGTATTGCTTAGAAGTATCCCCCTGCCCGCACAATCTCTCCCGAAGGAGGCATCTTCCGCAATACGAATATGATTGTTGCCGCAATAATTTTTTCTTCTAAGCAATACGAATTCGTATCGTTTTCGTATCTTCTTGCTTGTAGGGATGTTGGTAATATAGCTTATATTTGTTTGAGGGTGGTAATACAGTTTAACGGTGGTAGTATAGTACAACGGTTAATATTTCTTTCTGCGTTTATATTTGTTTGTGTGTATGTTATGTGTAACATGGGTGCAGAGATACAAGATAAATAAAAACTTTATTTTAAAACATACTTGGTGAAGGGTATATAAGATTCGGCACAGCCGAATATAGAAATCTGACAAAAAAATGCTTGGTCCAAATTTCTTTTTTTAATTTTGAAATTCTTACAACTTTAAATCTTACCAATCGAGTACGTACAAAAAATATGTATGTATTCCTAAAATATTATCCATAACTAGCCTATAACCCGCTTCTTTGTTACTCTGGGACACACTGGTTTTTGTATCTAATACCATAAATTTCGGTCCATAATTCTCCTATAAAAGGTCGCAATTCATTTTAACAACCCTGTGTATTTTATTCATATTAAATGATAGGATTTGTAAAAATATTTATTTTATAGAGGTATATCATTTCAATCCATAATTCATCGAAGAAAATGATCTAAAATCATTCTAACAACCATGTGTAAAAATGTAATTTATAAAAATCAATTTTTTTTACAGTGTATACATCAGTATTCGTTGTATGTGTTGGCGTTGGTGACGGTGGCACGTGTAAAGGCGCTTACGTGTTGTAAATTGATATTTTCCTTTACACATTATTTCACTTCATCTCAACATTATTTATTTCAATTTTTTTAATTCAACAAATTGAATTTTATACAGTTGCAATACCATTGGAAGGATGGATTGATGCCATAATGATAATCACGATTATATTTGTAGTTCATATACAATATAATTTTTTTATTGGTTTCATTTGCCATTACAGAATATTTTGTATTATTTGTTTAGCAAATTATCGTAATTTTTAATGTCCTTAACAATTTCCTTTGTAAAATAATATTTAGTCTAAAGACGAGTTCGATCGAGCATATTTTTTTGCTCACTTTATATGCTCGAAGTGTTTTAGCAGTAAAATTTCTGTAGATAAGATATTTCTGTCAAATTTTGTATTTATATTGTAATATGTAATGTGCGTTTAGGACCGATGCGTTTAGTGAGGCCTTAAATGGGAGCGTTCAGATGTGCGTTTAAGTGATTTTCTGGAGGGGACCTTCTATGGGAGCTACGGCAAATTATGTATAGATTGTAAAAAATACGATATCGTTTCTGTATATAAAAAAATATTTGTGACAAATTTAGTATAAAAGTTATTACTTGGTAATGAGTTACATGCGTTTAATGTGTTTTTTCTAGATAATGCGTAAGTCGTTTGAGTTAAAATTTTACTTGTTTTTTTGTTTTTGTAACAATAACAAAATACAAGTAAAATTTAGGCTCAAACTACTCGCTCGGTATCTAGAAACAGCACATATGTAAGTGTTTTTCTGAACTGCAAACAATTATGGACTGATTCAGATTTTTTCATTAATTTTGATTCACTAAAGTAGTTCATTGTACAGGAAAAATATTTTTTGGGTTGTAAAACTATGTCATGCCAAATATTAGGCAGATAGTTTCCAAGTGCATTTACAAGGGGAATATATCGTTTTTTCAGTTTTTTTTTCTATAATGTTGTCATTTAGTAATAAATTTTGCACGTTTTTGTAAAGGAATCGTAATGTGCACGGAATAAGCATTTCAAAAAGATAAAACATAAATATAGCTTGAAAATTTTCTCCAATTCTCCAATTTAATTTTTTTCTGAAATATTTTTAACAAATTTCAAACTGAGTTCCCATTAGGATTTATGGACAAAAGATAAGGCTATTAAACGGTAAAAAAATCAATATTTCTTACAGATATTCTGTACCTGCGATTTTAACTCGGCGGATTCGGGAAAAGCATTTTTTGTAATATTTTAGAGAATACGTATTAAGTTTTTACTGTTATTCATTTTAAATAGAGTATTTTCCGAGTATTATATTCCAGATAATTTAAACTAATATAACATAATATTTATTTGTCGGCCATATTTACTTACTGGAATTTATTATATAAAGTCCAATATTTATTGATAAAAACACTATTTATATATTTAGTACTATATTTTTGTACTCGGTGTTGCCCGTGGTTTTAAATGGTTTCATAACATTATACTTAAATATTCATTCATTCAAAATTCTTGGTCTCCTTATGAAGTAATTCCTTATAAATTTTTTGTGAACAATATTTAATGGAATATATTTTAGTTATATTTAAGTAAAGAAAATTATTGGTATTTATGCTCAAAAGTACTAATTTTAAGCGCTTTTCACCTTACACTTATTTTGTTCTTTAAATTTAAATCACCCAAAAATATGATATTTGTTAGTCCTTTGTTCTATTAAAAAATTAATATTAAAATTTGGTGGCCTTAGGATATTTAATACAACAAATACAAAATTCTCTTTTTACTCGTTTATGCCCCCTTTGGCTGAGCTTCTAAAATATACATATTTCCGATACTATGAAAAAAGGCATAGTTGCTTTAGAACAGAAAAATTGGTCTTAAACCTCAAAATTTTGTGTTCCCGTTTTGGTCCAACTTTCGCAACAGTACTATGCTATTTTATATTATATTTCGGCTTTCGTAAAGACAACAATTGGTATTTATGCTCAAAAGTACTAATTTTGACCGCATTTCACCCATTTTACAGCCTTTTTGCGCCCTCCTAGTCCAAGGTTTGAAAAACGATATAGCCTATAACACCCTGTTAACGTTATCCTATCAGCTTAATTTTTTGCATAACATAGTTTTTGGCACTCTAAAATACATACATATTTTGCCAATATTTCGTTGACTTTAGCGCCCCTAGTGTCATCAATAAAGCATTTGACATATATAGTAAGGACATTTTATAAGCTTTCCAAAAATCAATATCCTCTAAACAAAAATTAATTTTGCCTAATTGACCAAAGCACTGTGTAAACTCTAGTCAAGTCTTTCTAGACATAATTTCGATAAGTTTCTTATTTATCAGCAAATAACATAGATATGATCAGAAATCCGAAACAACCCATGAAAATATGATTTTTTTAATAAATCTTGATTATTTATCATCTGTTGAAAATTTTACATAGCCCCCAAGCAAATATACAAAAACCCGGAAAAATTTATTTATTGTTATTAAATAAATAATTAATAACGGAATTAACACACAATTTTGCACCAACAAAAACCGTAACGCCAACTGTTACCTGTATCGTTTTATAAATTTAATGCTCTCAATTTTTGTCAAACTTCAAGCTATTTGTTGTTTACTTGGTGATAAAATAGGTGGTCATTATCACCACACCATTAGAGGCCTTCAAGCATTACTTTAGAGGCCTTCGGTATTAAAACTTTTATGATGCCGGTACTGATTCGTAATAACGTTATTGAAACGGTACAAAGTTAAACGGTATTTTAAACGGTATTCAATCGATATTGGCGTTAATAATGGAATCGCTTGACACCCTTGTAAATACTTAAAAAATGTAAAAACTGATTGGACAGACGTTATCAGTGATTATGAGTTGGAGATCAATCCATAGTGTTTAAAAATACAAAACGTACTACACCCTCACCACTTGTGGTTTGTCGGATACAAATTGTAATAATATGTCATTAAGTCACATTTAAATTATTCAATTATGACAACAAAATGTACAAATTGAAATTTTGCCTCTGAGGTATTTCTATTTTCAAGAGAACATTTTGAAAAATACTAATTCAGATGCATGCATGAGAAAACGCCATTGTATTTTACAGAACGGCGTAAATTGCTTCAATAGCTGCTTGGTTAAAGCTGATAGCTATGTGGATGATTTTGAGTTAAAAGTTGAAGGGCGGAGCAAAAGTTAAATTTTCACTCATTTACAAACTTTTTATGAATGTTTGAGTCAAATTTTACTAAGTAACATACATACATAGTTCATGTAATTGAGAAATTTGTTTGATTTAGCGAGTTTTAATTGGGAACATTTGCATCAAGTTTTAAATAAATAATAAGTTTTATAAAGATTTAAATGATTCAATGTTTATATAAAAAATAATACCAGTATTATAGCTTAGGAAAATAAGTGTTTTGAAAATTCCGCAGCAAAAGTCAACATATAAATCGTGTCACTAAGCGGTATATTGGCGGTCAAAAAACTCTTTTTAATATCTCACTTATTATTCTTCCTCTATGCGGCTGTGTGCTACAGGTAGCAATTGATGGAAGAAACCAAGAAAATGGTGAAAATCATCCATAATTTCGCCTAGCCCCTATATAACCATCCACCGAATAGGGGTTTTGAGTTTATAATTATGTTAAATGTTCTAGTATATCAACAAAAATCGGCAAAACTCAGTTTTATATAAGTCTAAATGGCACTGCCAATTATCGTCATTTGACCCAAACAACTTATCTACATAAAAATTTCTTAAAGGTCAAAAAATTCACATATTGAAACTAATAACACGAAGTTCTGTATAGATAACTTATATATTAATTTTAAGTTTGATTTTAACGAAATTTGGTTGAAATATTACTTAAGATTCGGCATAAAAAAATATATAAAACAAGTAAGAAAGTATAGTCGGGAATAGCCGATCATATAATACCCTACAACATTAGTATATTCTAAAATTTTTATTTTTCATAAAGAAACTTTTATGTTGAATTTTACCTAAAGTATTTAAGCAACGTAATGATAAAAACAAAATTTTCTAAATAAAGCTTTATATAGGAGTATAGGTCAATCATGAGCCGTTCCTCATTAAATTTAGGAAAATGATATATTTTTAAATAACAGTTAGTTTTACTAACTGTAAGCTATTGGTTCAGACTGAACTATATAATAAGGTTCACATTAGATGGTTCAGTGAAACCACCTGTTTTAATTCGAGGTCAACTTGGCCTCTATATGATGCTCCCAGGTAAAGCTTATTATTAGGTTGGTATCAGTAATAACGGGACACTGTATTATTGGCAATCACGCCAGATACTGTAGAAGTTGTAATAATGAGGAGGAAGAGGAAACAATACCTCACCTTCTCAGCCATTGTCCATCTTTCAATGAAAGTAGAGAACAATGCTTCGGCTTTGTTGCTTTATCTTGTTTGGAGGAGCTATCGGGGATATGTCTAAAGAATATCCTAAACTTTGTCAATCGAACCGGATGGTTTAAATCTGGAAGTAGAGAATAATCGATCAAATGGACTCCT
Organism: Lucilia cuprina; assembly: GCF_022045245.1. Taxonomy (NCBI): domain Eukaryota; kingdom Metazoa; phylum Arthropoda; class Insecta; order Diptera; family Calliphoridae; genus Lucilia; species Lucilia cuprina. The sequence continues at coordinate 37,627,899 of NC_060950.1, forward strand.
ATGACCACCAGGGTAACACAACGGGACCGCAACTAAGTGGACCCATGTGAGCCACTCATGCTTGGTTTAGTGGCTGCCCTTCTCACCTAACCCTAACCTAGTTTTGTTGGGTTTCATCGCGATACAAATGGTTAGAAGTCAATTTTAGACGTTTAACATATTTTTAAAAGAGAGGTTTGTATGGGGGCTAGGGTCAAATAAGGGTCGATCATTACGAAAATCTGCAGTGTTATTCACACTTATATACAACTTATATGTACCAATTTTCAGGGAGATAATAGTATATTTGACGTAATTATGGCATATAAAGCCTAAATCGGAAGGTACGGTTGTATGGGGGCCGATTTCAACCATTTTCCATAGGCTTCGTCCCTGTGCCAAATTTAAAATTTCATCAAATTATCTTGAACCTTGCGCACAAGGTTTAAGAGCGCATCAGCGAATATTTTATCATAATTGTACGAAACACTAACGCATAAAATTGTTTTCTTATTAACATTATGGACTGGAATTGTTAGAAAAATTCAACGCGTTTGATACATGAAAAACACCATGTACATATGTATTCTTGAAAATGTATGTACATACATATGTATGTCAAATGCAACTACTGTTTGATAATCCTAATATCCTAATCATAATTTATATTATAAATCTCTTTGTAAGTCTGTTGGTTTGTTCGTCAATCACGCTTCAAAGATAAGACTGATTTTCTTGATTTTTAAAACTTAGGTATATCTAAACTCGCTTTTCAAAACTTGGACTAGGACGGCTCAAAATGGGAGAAAAGCTGTTAGAATTAGTATAAGCATATATTTTAATTGTATTTCGTTATTGTAACAAAAACCAAATCGACTTTTCATAAATTGTAAAAAGTCGAAAAGTTGACTTTTTGTTTCAACTATAGAACCCTATATATGTTCTACAAGACTTATTTTCAATTTATTAAACAAATAACATCAAATTGGGTAATTCAATAGAGAAAAAGGATGGGGGTAGTGTTTTTGAAACTGTATTGGTACCTTTTATAAATATTGTTGAATTGTAATGGCATTTTATTTGTAGCTTTATAAGGTCACAAAAAATATAATTTTAAGACCTTTTTTTAAACACAAGGAAGAAATGGAAAGGGGAATACTTAAATATAATGTTGTGAAAGCACTGAAAACCCCGGCAACTCCGGGTACAAAAATCTAGTTTAAGATAATGCATTCTCTGCGATATATGTATGTTTCTTTAGCTTCATTTATGATCTAAATAATATTAATATTTTTTACTTATCTTATCAAATTGTTACAATAAAGCTTTTATTCATTTTAAATCATGATAAAATAGGTTGATTTTAAATGTATTAATAATATTGTTGATAAGTTATTAATAATGTTAACGTCATGAAATCAATTAAAATTATTATTTTCTATAAAATTAATTAAATACGATCTTTATCTTGTCATATGTTGACATCATATCAAATTAAATTTGTCAATTTTTTACTGCTTCTTTTACTCATATGAAAAAAATATAAACTTGTTATATTTGGTAATTTCCCAATCGATTATTTAATTGATAAAATAAATGAAATTAAATACAATGATATACAAGTACTTTGATTTGTGTGTTCAAAATTATTAATGGAAATTTCATGATTATAAATAATATATGATAAGTAATTTTAAATTAACTAATATTCCACTTATTAATTAGAAGTAGATACTCTTAGGTTCTCTTTTATTCAGGTTTTATTTCTATGTTCAATATAATATATCTATGTTCTATATTATTATTCTAATAAGAAAAGAACACGATTTTCCCCATTTCGCCTCGGAATATACTTTTCGAAAATTAAGTTCACAAAATATATCGTGTTTATATCTATAAATCATAGATATAACTCATACTATTCAAATATGCAATTATTTGTGCCGGAAAAATTGTGCTTTTTAAAAGTATCAAACAATTTACCCTATTTTGATCCTATAATGATTTAGTACCCGAATTCCAAAAAGGTATATATATAGCTTATTTTGTGTGAGTAAATAATTTTTATACCCTTCACCTTCGTGAGAAGGGTATATATAAGTTTGTCATTCCGTTTGTAATTTCTATAATATAATTTTCCGACCCTATAAAGTATATATATTCTGGATCCTTATAGGTAGCGGAGATGATTAAGCCATGTCCGTCTGTCTGTCTGTCAGTCTGTCTGTCTGTATGTTTGTTGAAATCAGTTTTTAGAAGACCCCAGATATCTGCGAGATCCGAATCTTCCATAATTCTATCAGACATACGACCGGCAAGAACGCTATTTAAAATCAGCAAAATCGGTCCATAAATAACGGAGATATGAGCAAAAAACCGAGACAACCTCTGAAAATTTCATATAAAATTTAGATTTTTTATTCATGCTCAGACAGAAACTGCAAAAAACAAAAACAAAATACATAACAATACGGTAAATATTGTTATTGTAATTTGTTTATAAAAGCAAAGCAGAGCAAGAGCAGCAGAGCAAGAGTAGCAGAGCGAGAGCAGCACTAATGTTTTGTTATTGGCTAGAAATATGAAATTAAGTATGTAGAGCCTGGATTAAGTGAGAACCTATAAAAGGGACTTTCTGGTACTTTTTCGTTCTTCAAAAGGTATTTTTTGAAATTTCTATAATATTGAACCTAGAAACATGAAATTAAGTATGTATGGCCCGGATTAAGTGAGGACCCAAACAAGGGTTTTTTGGTACTTTTTCGTTTTCAAAAGGTACTTTTTGCAATTTCTACAATATTGAACCTAGAAACATGTAATTAAGTATGTATGGCCCGGATTAAGTGAGGACCCATAAAAGGGGACTTTTTCGTTGTTCAAAAGGTACTTTTTGCAATTTCTACAATATTGAACCTAGAAACATTTAATTAAGTATGTATGGCCCGGATTAAGTGAGGACCCCATAAAAGGGGACTTTTTTGGTACTTTTCGTTCTTCAAAAGGTACTTTTTGCAATTTCTACAATATTGAACCTAGAAACATGTAATTAAGTATGTATGGCCCGGATAAAGTGAGGACCCATACAAAGGGACTTTTTGGTACTTTTTCGTTTTTCAAAAGGTACTTTTTGCAATTTCTACAATATTGAACCTAGAAACATGTAATTAAGTATGTATGGGCCCGGATTAAGTGAGGACCCATAAAAGGGGACTTTTTGGTATTTTTTCGTTGTTCAAAAGGCACTTTTTGCAATTTCTACAATATTGAACCTAGAAACATGTAATTAAGTATGTATGGCCCGGATTAAGTGAGGACCCATAAAAGGGGACTTTTTGGTACTTTTTCGTTCTTCAAAAGGTACTTTTTGCAATTTCTACAATATTGAACCTAGAAACATGTAATTAAGTATGTATGGCCCGGATTAAGTGAGGACCCATACAAGGGGACTTTTTGGTACTTTTTCGTTTTTCAAAAGGTACTTTTTGCAATTTCTACGATATTAAACCTAGAAACATGTAATTATGTATGTATGGCCCGGATTAAGTAAGGACCCATAAAAGGGGACTTATTGGTACTTTTTCGTTTTTCAAAGGTACTTTTTGCAATTTCTACGATATTAAACCTAGAAACATGTAATTAAGTATGTATGGCCAGGATTAAGTGAGGACCCATGAAAGGGTACTTTTTGGTACTTTTTCATTCTTCAAAAGGTACTTTTTGAAATTTCTATAATATTGAACCTAGAAACATGTTATTAAGTTCGTATATCCCGGATTAAGTGAGAACCAGTAAAACGGGACTTCTTGGTACTTTTTCGTTCTTCAAAAGGTACTTTTTACAATTTCTACAATATTGAACCTAGGAACATGTAATTAAGTTTGTATGGCCCGGATTAACTGAGGACCCATAGATGGGGACTTTTTGGTACTTTTTCGTTCTTCAAAAGGTATAAAAGGCTTTAAACACATCATGGTGAAGGGTATATAAGATTCGGCACAGCCGAATATAGAACTCTTACTTGTTTTTTTTAATTTTATAAAAATTTACTATAATTTACTAAAATTTACTATAAGTATAAGAGGAATATCTATCTAATAAGAAGAATACATCAATATATCGAAAATGTTTTCTTAATGTGCTAAAAAAAAGTACCAAAAAAGTACAGTTTTCTTCCTTTTACACCTCAAAAAGACTGAATTTTAAAAATGTGCGAAACAGGTGTATAATAATAAAAACAGGTGTATAATAATAAAATAAAAATAATTTTGTGTCCAAAATATTTACAAAAAATTTATTATGTTTAATAGTTAAGGAGTTATAAAGGCCCCAAAAAGGTAATTTTACCATTGTTACATATTTCACTCCTTAAAAGTTCAAAAAGTACCAGACACCTATCTGCTATTTTTATGAGTAGATACAATTAAAATTTTTTATATCACTAATTATCTGTAAGATAATCAAGAAACATAGTTTTATCCGTTTTCCCTTTTTTATCCCCAAATATACAAATATCACTTCTAGTGGATCTACATATCCAAAAAGATATTTACTGTGCAAATTCAAGTTGAAATTTGACAATGAAATATGTGCGTTTAAGTGATTTTCGAAAGTGGACCTTATGTAGGATTTGTTAAATTTTATATTAATTCCAAAGTATTTAAGCAATTTATTAATGAAAAACTAATTTTCTAAAAGAGGCTTTATGTGGCAGTTAGGGTCAAACATAGGCCCAATAGAGGCCTAGGTGTATTTCTTCGGATTTGATGTGTATACATCCTCCTTTGAAACTAACTTACTTACTAACTAACTAACTAACTAACTAACTAACTAACTAACTAACTAACTAACTAACTAACTAACTAATCAGTGTCATTCATACTATGCATATTATATTTAAGTGTGGCAATTTTTGGAAAGATAGAAGTATATTTGATGCAATTATGACATAAAAAGTCCAAATCGGGAGATCCGGTTGTAAGTGGGCTAGGTGAAATAATGGACTGATTTCAAAGAACACACATTTGATCCAAATTATTAAGTACATAAATATAGAAAATTGCGCACAATGTCTTAATCGACTCAGAAAGTGGGTGTGGGAGCAATATTTGTTTGCGTTACAAACATTAGCACAAACGTATAATGTCTTCCCACCTAAAATGGTGTAGGGTATAAAAACATGTCAATAATGTATTTAAATATTCAATTCAGTTTAATTTAAATGAATTTCGTTATTTGAAAAAGATTTGTTTATTTGGAAAAAACATTTCAAAGCAAATAAGTAAGAGTGTTATATTCGGCCATTCCGAATCTTATATTTATATCCACCATCAAAAATCCTTGTTAATAAACCTTGATATTATCATAGCACTTTTACTGCTGTACTTCAAGTTTTAAGCTAGTAATGAGCTATAAAGTAATTTTCTAAAAGGGTCCTTATATGGGGGCTAGGCGAAATTATTCTCTTTTTTGTTAAACGGATGGAATTTCATTTTACTTTTTCATTAGACTTTATGTAAGTAAAGTCTGATTACTAACATTGAAAGTAATAATATAACATTTGAAAGAACAAAATATGTCGATCCTTTACAAACTTTTGAATATAAGTACTATAGGTACTTTATATACATATAGGCCCTATATTCAGAACAATTTATCGCAGTTTTATAAGACAAATTTTTACGAACAAGGCAGATAACAATAACTCTTAAAATCAATAATGCAGCCATCTGAAAATTTGTTTAATTTATTTTAAAAATTTTTCTCCATTTATGTTCTTTATAACACTCATTTACGTGTGATTATTAGAAAAAAATATCAGATCAAGCTTATTTATAATATTTGTTGGTATGACTGTAATTAATAAAGGAAAAATATTTATTTAATTTTAATCGTTGATCTGATAAATGACCCTCTTTATCGAATAGCTGAAGTGTTTTTAAATTAAATTCAATAAATAATAATATTTTCTGGAACTAAGTATGTATACAGGTACATACATTAGTTCTCCGAAAATTAGTATTTTTATGAATTTTAATGAGAAAAATAAAAAATATTTATCGAATGGTTCTCAGTTTCCTAATAACCTCAGTATAATTTATAAGATTTAAACATTTCAGTAATTTTGAGCTGATTGCGGGAATATAATTTCTGTAGGGAATTTTTTGGTCCACAAAATGATTTTGAGTGGATTGGCATATTATTTGCGCTTTTTATCGAAATAAAATTTAATATTTTTTCTTATATTCAGAATTTTATTATATTATTTTAAAATTTATATGCCCCTTATTATACAAGTCGTTTTTGGGACTAACAAAAATTTTAATTATTTTCCCCATTTCAAAAAGCATCTTCCAACAATGTGGTGCGAGGGACATCCTAAAATACATATCAATGTTCGTATGTATGTATTTAAAATTAATTAAATATTATTACTTATTTAATTATACCTCTTTAGAAATTAAGGTTGTTAATTATTCGAACGAATAAAGTTTTTATTCGAATAATTTAATAAAATATAAATAAAACTTGCCAAACACCCCCAAAATCGTACGGATAAAAAACGAGTTTGAGTACATTAATTCACTTATAAGTCATTAACTAAGTTCAATCTCAACCTATTTGAAATATCTCAGTAGATTTAAAAGTGGAAGCTGAGTCTTTTATAATAATATACATATATACATGTTTTTTTTTTTTTTCTTCAAAAAAGATGGGGGTGTATTGTATTTATCATTCCGTTTGTTACAAATTATTACATTCTAAGACGATCTAGCCGTCCTGAATGTGGAAAACACTATTGGACAAATTTTGAAAAATTTTTTGTTTGGTATTAAAAATGGGCAATATTTGTCTGCGATTTTGTAAAATATTGTATCGGTCGATAAGCGATCCTATCTCCCATAGAAGTTCCCATCACAATACTACTTTAACATACCAAAGCTCACAAGTGCTTTGGTTGAATCGTAGACAGCGTAAATGACGTATCGAAGATAAAAAATTCCTATCAAAACTCATGTTCAACCGGAATCTATTGTCGATGATACGGGCGAAAGCTGGATGATGTGGAGGAGACAATGAAACACCTAACGGATTCCCATTTCCAAATTTACTTAGATTAACCGATATTGGAGGAAGGGGAGGCTAACACGGACATTGTAATTACATCTGATATGGTTAAAGGGGCTTCGCTCCCTATAAAGCTGCAGGGCCGGATGGCATTATCCCGGGACTCTTACAGATAGAGGCGGTATTGGTTTCCGTACATCTGTCTCAGATATTTACTGCATGCTTGAAATTCACATATACCCCCATTACATGGCAGGGTAATATTTTTACTCTGCTATAGTCTATAGTTTGGTTGAAAACAGTATACCCTATAAAAACCTAAAATCATCAACCACATGCTAAGGAATAGATGGATAAGCAGCAAAATGTATGATATAACTATCAGGAAAAAGGAATTTCGCGGACTCTTGGACAGATTTAGACAAAAAGTCCAATTTCAAACTACTACAGGTAGTTTAGCGTATATGCTGCTTAGGTATAAGTGTTGCTCTGGAAACGTTGCAATATATTCCACCGATTTCGGCGTTTACAGCCGAACCGCTCATTACTTTAGGCAAACTGGCCAAAAGCGGTTATAGAACACGTCATCAATGTATACTGGACACATTGGAAGGTTATACACAATCATCGCACGTGCCTTATCATATACCAGACACAGAAATACCAGCAGGAATCCGTTGTTACACGGATGGCTCTAAATTTGGGGATAATTTGGGACTGGGTTTCTATATTGAAGATCCAGAAGCAGAAATATACCATCGTTTACCAAATCATAACACAAGCTTCCTACAGAAGTACGAGCAATAACGGAATGCATAAATTGGATTAGAATAAATATGGAACCTACAGCTCTTAATATATTTACCGACAGGCAGAAGACAATTAGGGCGATATCAGTAGATAAAACTAAATCTAAGACCGTATTGGGTTGTAAGAAAGCTCACTCGGAAGTAGTCGGTAACGAATGAGCGAATTTAAAGGGAAAGGAGCTCGAGCTAATTAACCTGACAAACGCAAAACCATTCGACGCAACAAAAGCTGAACTAAAAATATGGGTGAAAGAATCTTGGAATAATGAAACAGTGGGTAGAACCACGAAAATCCTATGTGGTGACCCTGATGAGAGCAAGACGAAAAATCTCCTCAAAATGAGCAAGTCTGAAGTTTATTCTACAAGATTCTGTATTAAATGCTTAAGGTAATCAAAAGGAAAATAAAATTAAGGCGCCTACTTATTACATATGTATGGACATAAGTGTATACATATGTTTGTATATTAATACTAACACTGTAGTTACATATGTTTGTCTGTGATGATGGATCTACAAAATAAATGCTTTTAATCATGAGTCATTTATTGTGCTTTTGTTTTTTATTGTGTGATCTTTTGTATTGTCAACATAGTCGCTCTATCTCGTACTCGTAAATCTTGTAGAGGTAAAATACTTAATGTATTAATGGTTTTATACCACTACCTTGATGTCTGCTTTTTCATTAAATCATAAAATTGATAAAAAGCAGGTTGATTTTCAATTATGTTCTATGTCCACTTCTTGGTGCTATTAATAACTGATCTTCGAGTGTGGTTCTTTTCACATTTTTGTATGTTTTTATTTAGTAATAAATGCAAAAACTGTATTTTTGATGCTAGATAGAGGTGTTTTCAGTAATATTAAAGATAACAAGTAAGAGTTCTGAATTTTATATACACTTGACATTAATGTGTTAAACAAAAACATTCGGACGTATTTTATCATACAAATCTAAATCATAAAATACCTTTTGTTTCTGACTTCGATAACTATAAGGAATTATAAATTTGTATTTGTAGGAGTTCTGTAGCTGTAACGAATTTGTTATACACTTCATCATGATGTGTTAAAAAGTCCATACGAATTTAATAAAAAAACAAGTAAGGATCTATAGACGGGCCGACCATATGATACACCAGTATAGTATTTAAAAAAAATGTGTATTATTTTTAATAATAAAGTTATTATGTTTGGCAAATTAGGCAAATTTTTAATTGTGTGTACTGATTTTGCAATAATTTTTTGAAAGGGACTTTGTATGGGGGCCTACCCACTAAAGTGGTGTAGAGTTTGGAATGAAAACAATTATATCGCTTTTTCTGGTTCTCACCTAATTTCTAGGTTCAATTTTATAGAAAAATAAAAAAATACCTTCTTGAGAACGAAAAAGTACCAAAAAATCCCCTATGATGTGTTCTCGTCTAATCATACTTTTGTGCATCTATGATGCATCAAACGGAATGACAAACAGAATCCCCAACCTTTTTGATGGTGTGTATATAAATATCAAAATATGTATGTTTTATTCAAAAAGTTGATGGGAGGGGAAAAAAGTCGCAAAATAGTTCATTTTCACAAGTAACAAGGCAGTAAAAAAAGGGTCTAGTTTCGACTTTAGTCTCACAACAGTAAAGCTGACCACGATAGGCTAATACAAAATTATCACATTACTGCTTTAAAATTACATACATATATGAAAGATCTTTTCAAATAAAAACAGATCTAAAGATGTGATCTTTTATATCTGCTGGAGTACTCCAGGAGAGTATTCTTGGTCCGTTCATATATATTTTATATACTGAAAATATGCCAACGGGCGCACTGACTCACACATTTACATTCGCACAACTCCAGTCTCACATTGACGAACTGGAAAATGGCTGAACAAATGGAAAATAAAAGTCAATGCAACAAAATGTACTCATGTTAATTTACTCTAAGACGAGAAAACTGTTCTTCAATACAGATAAACAACGGCAAAATTGCAGAACAAAACCATATGAGATACCTTGATATTCATTTTGATTAACATGAAGCCACCATAATGAAGCTAAGGTTACACAGATAAAATTAAAGTCATCTCAATTGCACTGGCTAATTAGGGTACAAGGTACTGTTGTACAAATCTGTCATTTAACCGATATGGCATTCGGCTATGAGGAACAGCATCCTCATCTAATGTTGAGAATATTCAAGGAGATCTCAATGTCCCCATAATAAGCGGGGAGATTCTCTTGTTTAACCTACTTGTCAAAACTAATCGATCACCTAAATCCCCTCGCCAGGGTGTTGCTGTCATTTGAGGGTTATAATCAAATCGAGATAATCAAATTATCGAGAACTTTGGTTGAAATTGCAGCGGCAATAACAACGTTATTTTTAGTTTAGGTTAAGATTTGAATACTTATTGTAAATTTCTATATAAAAAAATTTAATAAAGAATAAAAAAAAAAGACTTCTAAAATGTGGTTTCGGCACGCTACATACAGGAGCTTTCTACCAAACATCTGCTCCAGGAGATTCTGCGCTTCATTTAGTCTCCTAGTATTTAATACTGTTATATCGCTGCAGAGACCCCAATAATCTAGCCATCCGTAAACAGCAAGGGCTTGTTCAAGCCCCGAGCTACTACCAATTTCATGAGTTGTTCTTAAGTCCCATGTGATACAAGCACAGCAACTCTCTCTCTTTCAGTTTTGTTTTGAGAATACATGGTAGTAGTTTTCCTTCCCTTCTACGTTCATCTCGAGCTTTTCTGTTTTCCCGAAGTCGGAGTATAAACAGGATGGGCAAATAGCTTCAGCCGTTCCATATATATGGAAGTCCTAAAACTGCCAAAGCGAGATTTTCAAAACTTTGAGGCTTCAGTGGGACGGATTAACATTTTTCAATTGTGCTTAAATTTTGGCAATCTAAAAATCTGACAGAAAGAAACATTTTAGGTGGTGCACCCAATTCTGAACTGTATCTTACCCCTACCAAGCAGATAGTCCTGATCTACCTATCTAAGCTACCATTTAGGATAAGCCCTAGCCACCGACTGTCCAGGTGACTAACTATTTTAACATATGCTTGTCCATCAAAGAAGTCAATCGTCATCCCATTGATAACGAAGGGACAGCAAAAGGCTTATGTTTGTTATTCAAGTGTCCAATCTCGCTTATAAAGAGACAATAAAGTGACGATTGTCTTTACCCTTGTTTACAAAGAGTACATCAGTGTTCGTCACTGATAACGCCAAATAGGTAATCAATCGTAAATGGAAATCACTCCCTTTTTCGGATGAATAACACTTTGTCGATTTGCTGGGTATATTGGCTACACATATTTTCACATATACTTTTATATTTTTTCTACAAGAAAATAAATGTTCACAACCACAATAATTTTCGCGGCCAAAATGTAGTGTAGGGTATTAAACTATAGTTTTATAGTATTTTTGTAGTTTTTATTTTATTAATTTCAAACGATAATTTATAATTTGTTACGCATACACAAATCATAATCTTTTAAAATAAATTTAACACAGACACCAGAAGCATGATATAGCCCCAAAGTCTCCGTCTAGTTGCGGTGGCAACTGCTGGTTTTTGTCCATTAAAGAGCTTAAAACCCCAATTATGATTAAAACAAAAGAGTCTGGCTGGAATTAACACAAGTATTTTGTTTTGTTAGATTTGATTATGTGTTTCGAAAATTTGAAAATCCAATTTCAATTTGTGATTGTGGCAATAAAAATCCGATTTGAGTTAATTAAGCGTAATTAAGTTAATAAATTTGGTGTTTTTTCTATTCTTTATACCTTTTTTATGCTCATAATTTAACATGAAATTATTATTAATATTTTGAAAAAAAAAAATAAAAACTGGGGTTTCTTTATAACCAGAGGATTGATATAAATTATTTAAAATTTTGAATACGAAATGTTTAAAAAAAGCAAACAAACACACTAACAAATTTATAATTCTTTCATACATATGAAGCCATTTCTAATTAATCAACAAAATGTTAAATAAATCAACATTTGTAAAAGAGGATTAGTGTGGAGAATTAATTTTGAGTTTTGCTTGTAATTTGTATATTTGTATCGGATCCATTTTCCCTACCGGCAAAATATTTTAAACAAATTTGTTATTTATTTTTCTATAATTTATTATCGTTATGTAGTGAAGGGAAATAAATTAAATATATAAATTAAAATATTTAATTGAATTTGTTTAAATTAATTAAAGTTTGTTATTATTATATTTTTAATTTAAAATAATGCATTTACATTTATTTTAGTCTTTAGCAAAAATTTATTATTAAGTAAAAAAAATTATTTTAAAAATTGTTTTAATAAATTTTTTTAATATAAATTAATTTACTAAGTATGTGTGTGTTTATATACATATGTAAGTATATAATAATCGACTGGCTGAGTAAGTAAATTGTTTTAAAAAATAATTGTAGAAAATATAAAAAACATTTGTATTTAATAATTGTTGGTAACCTATTAAATGAAAAATAATTAACAAAATACAAGTTTACTGTATAAAACAAGTCAATGAACACAATTAGACAAATTTTCTCTACATTTCCCTTAAATGCAATTTTATACTTTTATAATACGAGTGTAAAGAAACAAATAACTTTTTTCTATTATCGCTATGATCTCATAATAAAATTTTCCCAAATTTACTGACTGGAAGGAAAGTGATACCAAATTATATTTAATTACCTGCAATTAGTTAAGGTTACTACCGAATTTGCGATGAAATTTCCAAGATAAGAAACTTTGAATAAACTAAACAAATATAAACTTGTATTTTAACAAACCCCAGAAGTTTTAAAACTGAACTGTGTACTAATTATATATTGACGTCTCCAAACTAAAATCTTCTACTTAGGTCATAAAAGTGAGTTTTGAGTTCTAATATTTAACATTTTTTATACCCATTATCAAAAATATATTGAATTTGTCATTTCGTGTAGTACATCAAAATATTGGTCTAAGGCCCATATAAGTATATATATATATGTGTTCTAAGTATATTCTTTTTATAGTCTAAGATGATCCAGCTACGTGCTACCGTCTTTTTGTTGAAAACAAACGTAACGACAAGAGCTCGGAAATTTGGCACAAATATTTTTAGTTAATGCAGTTTGTTTGGCATTGAAATATGCAATATAGGTTCTCGATTTCACCAAGTTTTATGGCAGCCCCCTTTCAGAATATGACTAACGTCCATAAATTTCTTACAAATACCAGAATAACAAAGAATCGAATCAAACTTTTTGAAGATCACTCCATAATGGACACTACTCCCCATACAAAGTTCCACAGAAAAGGATACGTAACTTGCTTCAAAATGCCTGTATACCAAACAAATTCCACATAAAAAAGTTTTATAGAAACTGAAACCTCTCTGCCAATTTAAATAAGTAATCAGTATATAATTGACACTTCAAAATTTCAGTATAGCAACCAAATTCGACATAAAGATATTCTATAGAAAATAAAAATTATTTGACACATTTTATGATGATCGGTCCATAAGTGCACCTCCGCCATAAAAATTATTCCAAAATTTAAATATTTTGATAGAACTTGACAAACATATTTTTTGTTTTAAAAGAATATAGTATTTTTTTTAATTTTTAAGAACTCCAATTTACAAAATCCCAATTTGAATTTATCTCATGATATTAGTACATATATCGGGCTACCTTCTGAAGTTCATATTTTTCTTTACGATGTATGAACATATGACATGATATAGGTATATGAGTATAATAAATATAAATGTCTACAATTCCAAAAACGGGGTTTAGAATAAGTGGAGTTAAAAAAACTTCCAACGAAGCGAAAAAGAAGTAGAATTAACTCCAATAAGAGGACCTGAAGAAGAAAAGATTTTTACACAGGCTTGTCAAAGTAGTGATGTCCATTTTATTTCAAACAAAACTCTCTACATATAAAGTTATTCTTAAGAGGTTAGTCCATGGAATTTATCACTCCTTAAAAAAATTTCTTAATTTAAAGCAAAATTCCTTATTTATTATAGTAACCCAGAACTGTTGGGTGAGTATTCTAGTTGTTTATGTGGGTGACTAATGGTTAAAGTAAATGTATAAGTTTGTAATTGTAGTAAGTAATTTACATGTACTCTAATTCTCGCTCTATCTCTCATCCATATTTTTTTAGACGTTAATTGTACAACTATGTATAACTATATTTCATTTCAATCGGTGCTGGTTTCTTGACCTTTAAAAAGTAGATCCACAACTAATAATATTTAAATCAGGATAATAATAAGTTCTTCTGATCATTAAAATTATTTTCGGACTCAATTATGAATATACATATTACGAAAATTTTGAATTTTATTTGGCATACAAAAAAACTAAGTTTTGTATTAATTTAACAGTGGGATGGAATCAAAATTTATCACTCTGATATATTATAAGAAATATATATTTATAAATCGATGACAACATCCACAACTTGTGTTGAAACGGAAAATTGCGATGTCAGAAAAGAAAATTTTATATTTTCGGTTTTCCTGCCAATGATAAAATATATCCCACGATTATCAAGCGGCTAATGGATTTCATTATTTTTTATGTTAGCAAGAGTTTAATATACCTTTAAACACATTACAAAAATGAAACAAATTGAAATAAATTGTAATTTGTTATAGTCAAATGTTAAACTTATTAAATCGCTGTGTATTTTGTTTGTACATATGTATGCATGCAAACGGTTTTAATATCATGCTCGACTTCCCCAGTAATGTAACTGGTAATGTGAGACCATTTTCTTTTTATTGTGTGACAATTTTCGGGTGATTTTATTCTAGTTGTTGTTTTTTATTCGTAGTTATTTTCTGGGTTACAGAGGGCGGTATTACTTTGTCAGTTTAAAACATATACTTAAGCATAAATACATAGAAAAATCAAATAAAAACATTCACATGTACATGAACAAATTACTTTTGACGGATGCGCGTTATTAACTGGTTTGTGCAACAAAACGAGATCGTTTGTGGGCGATAAGAAAAACAACAAAACGCACAAGCCGCCGAAAATATGTACACAACTAATGCACATATTTACTTTACTCCCAGCAGTTCGGCCGGACACACCCAACCTAACTATTTAATCGACCGTTTTTATTACATATTTTAGAGATAACTAGAAAGCAAGTCCAAAGGAGTCAATATAATGAACATTTTCGCTTAAGTTTATTTATGAATTATAAAGTGACGACTGCCTTCGCTCTCGCTTACAACTGGCACACTCACGACTCATTCACAAAGAGTTCATTTGTGACAAAAGACGAATTTGAGCCAACCAGGTTGTTACAAGTTTTTGGAAATGACTGAATTTTTCCGATGCATTGACTCCTTTTCGTAATGCAGGGCAGTTATAGCCCTTATATCCACTAAATACTACTACTAGTGAATTTTCAACTTAGCAACATTACTATTATGTAGTTGAAACAAATTATGTATGTATGTATGTATGTATGTATGTATGTATGTATGTATGTATGTATGTATGTATGTATGTATATACTATATGTAATAAGAGTTACATACATAAAATTATTATGACAATTAAAACAAACGGTTTTGGGGAGGAAATTCTTAACCAAATAGATCCGCGTCCGATTTAGGTACAGCAATACATGTGCAACTTGGTTCAAGTATGAGTATAACGATGAAATTCGACATAAATAATTTTCTTACAGGCAAACATGTCTGCCAAATTTTATGAAGATTGACCCATAATTGTCCCATAACCCAGCAGTTCGATGGGACAGTCCCGAACTTACCACTTAACCTACCACTTGTGGTGGCCCCTAGCCACCTGACTACCCAGGTGACCGACCATTTTCACATGGGCTTGTCCTACGAGGAAGTCAATCGTCTCTCCACACCCTACAAAGATGCAGTAAAGGGACGATTGCCTCCGCTCTCGCTTACAAAGAGGACACTAAAGTGACGACTGTCTTCATTCTCGATTACAAAGAGTTTATTTGTGACGTAAGACCAAAAACATACGAATTGGAGTCAGCCAGGTGGTAAAGATATTAATGGAACTAAAATTTGAAAATTTCAAGTGTCTACTCTCCAGAATACTGTGGGACAATAATGTGACGATTGACCCAAATAAAATAAATGAATTTGAGTCAACCAGATGGTGGAATATTAGTAGAAAGTAATAATCATTTCTCCAAAAGATGGGTAAAATAACTGCTTTCGGAAGTACAAAAAAAAAACAACAACTTTTAAGAGTATAATCTCTTGGTTACTTTAGGACAGTAAAGAGACGACTGTCTCCGCTCCCACTTACAAAGGGGACACTAAAGTGACGACTGTCTTGATTCTCGATTACAAAGGGTACATTCGTGACGAATGACTCAAAACATACGAATTACGATCATACAGGTGGGTAACTATTAGTGGAAATTACTGTCTTTTTCGTATGCATAGACTCTTTGTCGAACTGCTGGGAAGTTATTATTATAAAAATTACTTTAATGCTCAAAACTGGCTTAATAATAGACTACAATGCTGTGAAATTTATCATAAACATGTTTTATAGCAAAAAAATCTCTCTGTAAATTTTCTTTTGACCAGTTCATAATTGACCCCCATAAAAGATGTTATTCCGAAAATGACAATACTGGTATATTGCTATGCTATGCCGAATCTTATAACCAATATCGAAGCATTTATTTTAAAAGAAGACGCTATATATTTATTGGTATTTATTTAAGCAATTTTCTGGGGGGTCACTTGTAAGGCAGTTTTGCGAAATCTTAAACAATTTTTTGCATTTTCAACATCAGTACCAAACAAAATATTAGAATAGAAAATATTAAACAAATATTTGTATTATTGATATTCTTTAATTAGGTAATTTCATACGCATGTAAATAAATATCTGTTTGTGTCTGGATATACATAATTTAATTGAGCCTATAATCACAACGTATTAGTTGATTGATTGATTGAATAATTGATAGCATGTGATTATATAATATGTAGTTAATAACAATAAATGATTATTAATGCTTGTAATTAGTGAGTTTTTATTGAAATGAATTAAATTCTAATTGATTATGATATCCAAACAAAAAAAAAATAAACTAAGTACACACATACATAAGTATACAAAAAATAACTTTTGTACAAAAATTACACAATATTGAATTTTAAATAATTAGTGAAGTAAAATTGATTCGGAAATTTTAGTAATTGATCTATATTTATTCATTTTTTATTTAACTTAATTATGAAATTTAAAACACGTTTTGAAACATCAAGGCCAAATATAAAAGTTATAAATATAATATTAATTTAAAAACTGATTATCCAGTGATATATAAAATTAAGTAAAAAATATCTATAATACTTTTATTGATTTTTCTTCATTTAACTGCAAAATAAGCTATTTAACCTTTTCACCACGACATTTTGGAAACTTCGATTGTACTGTACAATTTGGCTGTCATTTTATACTCGAACTCGGTTATAACGAATCCTCATATAAAACGAACTACTTTTGCAGTCCCTCAAGTACAATTTCATACAATTTTTCTTTTTTAAAACGAACTTCAAAATTATGTGTTTAAATCATAAGAATATACTTTGATTTTGCTCTGTTGAAAAAACCTAAATTTATCTAAAAAAATCGGAACAAATAAACTCAATGTTTTTTTTTTTGTAAATAATAATTAATAAATTAATAAATCATATTCTTAAATTTTCGTAAAATGCCACTTTATTTTTGGAACTAAAAAAACATTAGCTGTCCTATTGTGAACTTTGCTTATAACGAACAACATTGACTGGTCTCGCGGAGTTCGTTATAAACGGGTTTGACTGCATATGTATGTTAGTTAGTCAGTTAGGATAAAATATTCGTTGATTCGGGTTTCTTTTTTTATATTATTGTTTATAATATATTTTAAATGATAAAAACGAATTTTTAAGAAATATAAGTATATATATGGTATAACCAGGTCAAGGATTTTCATGCACTAAAAAAAAATAAAAATATGTGCTTATAATATGCACTATAAAATGGGAAAATCTGTACTAAAAATGTGAAAAATATACACCAAAAAATATTTCCTTGTTAAGATAC
The DNA here is from genome assembly GCF_022045245.1 of Lucilia cuprina. NCBI lineage: Eukaryota > Metazoa > Arthropoda > Insecta > Diptera > Calliphoridae > Lucilia > Lucilia cuprina. The sequence continues at coordinate 37,645,895 of NC_060950.1, forward strand.
ATATTAATAGTATTCGGGTCTTAAGTTTTTGACAACAAGTATACAGGTTTTTAAGGACTGCTTTAACGGAACCACTAGCTCGAGAATGACAGCAACAGCTATGAGGTTTTGGTCCAAAATCAATGTTATATGGTTAAACACGCCAATAAAATTGTATCATAATGAGCAATATCTCGAAAACTTTTAAACCAATTTCACTTATTTTCCAACAGAAAATTATCCAAAATAATAGAGTTTGAAGCAATTTTTGGATAAGATAGAGAGTTTTGCATTCAGAATTTTTCTTTTTTTAAGATAGAGAAATTTAAAAATTGTTATACAATTTGCAGCACAAACTCAAAATACCTTTCGTACTATTGTGATTTTAAAAATGAAATAAAACTATGTAAAATTGTATTTCATAGAACCTAGTTTTAGTATTTGCTGTTAAGTCAAAATTTATTAATTAATATTTATTTAAAAAAATCTTAGTATGTAAATACCAAATTTGTTGTAAAAATACGAAATACAGAGAAAATAAAACAATTTGTTTTAGAAAAATTAAAAAATATGCAAAATATGCTATAACAATGTTAGAAAATATATGCAATTCAAAGCTAAATGTGGAATTTATGCATTTATAAGAAAATTGCAACAACAACAAATCGATGTCATTTTGTAGCAAATTCTTATAACAAAGGTTAATTAATTTAGATGTAAAAATATAACATTTTTTAATTATTTAAAGTATCCAAATAACGGATATTTTGCTTCAAAATAAGCAGTTTTTGATAAATTATTGCAAATATTAATAAATTTCTTTGGTATTTGACTAATTTTAAAACCGGTAATTTTATTTTGCATTGGTATAACACTAATCAATATAATTTACACAATTAATTTCTTTATGACATTATATTTAACGAACAAACTATGAAAGAGGCTAGTCAAATGATTGGTATATTGTCAAATATTCATCTAATAATCCAAAAATTACTAAATTTAAGTTTTTATAATTGTTTAAAATTTTTTGGGATTTAATTTACACATTTGTAAACGTTTAAATAATGCTTTCTGAATTTCATTTTAAAAGAAAGCATAATTACTTTTCGTTATCAACCTAAAATTAACGAAAAAAGCTTTATCTGAGATAAAATTTGTTTAAAATTAACTAATTGTTAACTTAAAGATGGGTCGAGCTTACAACAAAATTCTTGTATTTGTCAATATTTTATTGAAGGTATTTTAAACAATTTGACGTTTATGAATAAAATTTTCTTGAATATTGTGTAAAATTGGTTAATAAACCTAAAATTGGTTTTTATGAATACAGTCGATAATCTTTAATCAAATTTGTGGATATTATTAAAAATATTATTTATTTTTTATAAATATAAATAAATAATGCAAATATTTTTTTCTAGAGCTAATAATTTACTTAAAAAAAACGTCATTAATAAAACTAATTTAAAAAATCTCATTTAACCCAAATGAGAATTCTTAAAAGAAGACGAAAAAAATTACAAACTACTATCTTAATAGGTTTCATAATTCATCATTTAGTTTTGGGCGATGGTATTCATAAATGCCAAATTAGCTTCTGTTTTTGTGCGTGTGTTTATGTTGTTTTCTTCCCTATTCAAAAATTAACAAAAAGAGGAGTATAAAATTAATTACATTTTGTAATTAGTAAAAGAAATGAAATAAAATGTAGCCAAATAGCATAAACATTTCCCATTCAACAGAGATCATCTTCTTTGTCTGTTTTAGTATCGTTTTTCTTACATTTTAACCAAAACACAAACAAAATTGTCTTTAACACTACTTGTTGCAGCATAACACTTGAATTTGAGGAAATAGCAAAACAATCGGTAAAGACTGATGATACTTCTCATACTTGAGAAGACGGATGAATGACGAACGTCCAAGCAGCCAGCGGACAGACATGGAAACATTCAACGAACCACACAAGATTAATTACACCATAATGAATGTAAATTTAAAACGCAGTGAGTAGTAAAAGATCTGTTATTAAAAGTACGGTAAGCAACAGCGCCTACTACTTTTTTCAATTCTTCTTGGCCACCGCTTTTGTGTACGTTGATATTTGTACAGGTATGCAAGGTATTCATGAGAAGGATGATCGTAAATGATGATAATGATTTTCGCCCCAAAAGTAAATGAGATGTGTGTAATAGGGTGATGGTTATTTTTTATCCAATTTGAATGAAATCAAATAGTCATAGATATCTAAGGTATTCGATGCGTCATTCTTAGCCTCTCGAGAGCTAATGCCAACGTCCGAATTCCTGCACCGGATCCCTTTTTCACAATATAGCAACATGCTAGTTTTAACTCCTTAACTCTCTTCACCTAATGAACAAATTGGCAAAATTAACGGCAGAACGTAATATCAGCTAAATAAGATGGAGACTTTACGAACTCTTAGGCCGACCGAATCTTATATTCTGGCCAAACTGGCATGGATATTTTTCGGGGCATAAAACTTCGAAACTCACTTATAAGTTGGTCCGCACCATCCGAACGCATTAGTTTGGCTCTAGTATTGGAACAATATCATTTGTTCAGATCTGCGTTCACACTGAGGTTTCTAAACAATGCAAAGGGACATGTGTAGGAAGTATGAATGATGGATTTGAACATATTATGGGAAAACACAGTCCTGGGGAAAGAAATTCAAATAGCAAACTCTTTCTTGGAATATACGCACACAACGATCTTGCCAAAGAGATGCCCGTTCAAATATATTGATTCAAATATACCATTTCTGAATCTCTGCAAAATGATTTGGAACATTACAGAATGTAAGGGTCTTACAAGTGATGTATTGATACCCATTATTAACTTGTAGTAGCTGGACTCCGGTACAATTCTTATATTTATTGAGGATCAACTGAGGCGGTGTGGACAACAAGCCACATATCAATATTCCCACCCGAACACCATCAACGATCTGGTCCGCCAAACCTTAACGAAATCATCGACGGCAAAATTTTGAAGACCGATGCTCGAAGTAGTGCCGCTATTCTTTTGAAAAGATGGAGGAGAAAATATTCTAAGTCAACTGTTTTACTAAGGTGGATGTAGTACCAAAAATTTTATGCTTAACAAACATAAGCATGATCATATAAGATATGATTACACGGTTGTCAGATTTTACAAATTTGTCAGGTGGCAGATTTGGCATTATGATGGCAATGTACCGACAATGAAAACCTATGTATTAGCATCAGGTAAAATTTCAGTTTTCGGGTACTCAATATTTTCTTTTCGTCTGGTAACACTAAACATATTTTCTTTTTTGCCTTGGTGTGTACGCCTGACTTTGTTACGAATGACCTTAACATGGTTGATGAGCAAAGATGAATTACCGCGATTAATTTAATAAACTGTGCAATTCCTTTGCAGACCAACACATACATAATTACCTACACATATTACATTTTAAGGCGGTTAAAATGTTTAATGAGACAATGAATGAAATTTTTACCAAAACCTGGTGCAAAAAACAATGGAAGTTTGTATAACTACCGCATCTTCTGCTTTTCTCTGTAAAATTTTTAACAACACGTTGATGAACCACTGGTTGTAAACTCGTTAAACATTGGAAGCTAAATTTAATTTACCTACAGGTTACTAAACATATAAGTTAAATACAATAATGAGGTTTGCAGAAGCGCCACTGGTTTTATTTTTTAAGGTTATAATGAAAACAAGTAAGAAAGTATAGTCAGGCTTGGTCGATATAATATAAATAATATTTGTCTGTGCTAAATTTAATTGATATAACAGTGCTAATAAATGAATTGCGGATATTCAAATTACTTTCTAAAGGGGGCTTTGTGTGGGTGCTAGGGTCAAATGAAGTCTGATTATTTCGAAAGTCGGCAAGATTATCAAGGCTTGTATAAAACTTAGTTATGCGAACTTTGATGGAGATACATTTATATTATACATAATTATAAGCTCAAAAGCCCTTTTCGGAAGTTCAGTTGTATGGGGGCAAGGTGAAATAATGGACCGATTTTAACACTTTTCAATAGGTTTCGTCTATGGATCAAAACAAATTTGTATTATAATTTATCTTGAAAATTGCGACCTGTACTTTGATACCAACGTTTACATGGACACACAGACGGTCGGACGGACGAACATCGTTAAATCGACTCAGAAAGTGATTCTGAGTCGATCGGTTTACTTCAATTTTTTAAAGCTTTACAAACATCAGCACAAACGCATAATACCCTTAGGGTATATATGTATATAAATAGTGCGATTTCTTTACGAGTATTCAATTAAATGCGGCATTAACTTAAATGGATACTGAAACGAAGGAACGATTAAAAAAGATTTATGCTGCCATTAATGTTTGTAACTTATAGGGAATAGCAGGGAATATAAACAACGTCTTATATATCGGATGTTCAAAGCAAAAGTTAGATCGATAGTCACACATTTATCATATACATATGTAATATGAAAGCCAAATTTAGTATAGACATTGGAAGATCCAGATGCAAAATCATTTATCTATAAAAATAAAATTAAATAGGTTTCTTCATTGGAGCAATGGAGATGAGTCAAATTTCATCAAATTATTTCTAAAATGTCTCTTTTGGCTTGATTGCAAAGTAAGTTTCAACCAGTTCAACTGTTAAAAAATCTCAGCAATAACCCATTAATACGACACCTCTGCAAAATACATACATACATATTTCGAAGGGTTTTTTAAACGTAACAATAACATCAGGAAGACACAAATTGATGAAAAACAATTGCTGCATTTTGCTGTTGATTACATCCAAAAGCACGCGTTAAAGGGACATGGTTAAAGAATATACGGTTTGTAATTTAAACACTGTACAAATATTAATTGTTCAATTAATAATACGGTTGCCACAGTAAAACAAAAATGTTAATTGAAAAAGAAGACGAAAAACAATTTGTCGATGACAATCTTTATCTAGATTTCCAAGCGTTTAAAACTGGTTAAGTAATAATGAAAATTAAAACTGGAATTTAGAGATTACATCTCAATGAGTCTGTTGTTATTATATACAAAGAAAGTGAATATCAAGTGGTAATAAAGTATAATTTGATGCTTATAGTGATCGATAAATACTCCTCATACATACATAAGTATGTAGGTATAATAAAAATTATAATTTGAAATTTTCAAATATTTCCATTTACTGACTGTTTGTTTGAGGCTAGCAAATCCACTAATAAACCATTTGTTTTAACATGGTCAAGTTAACAGATAACAACCCATAAATTTCAAAGCAATTAATGGTGACTAATAAAAAAATGGAATTATCGGCTGGTAAAACAATCATCGTAAATGAATAAAATGAAAAACAACAAAAATAATCCTAATTTATTTTAATCAAAACGTTTAATTTATTTGTTTGTAAATGACCGAGTGTTCTTGTCCATGTGTATTTTATTACGAAAGGATATTCTTGCAAGACAGGAAATATTAAAAAAAACACACAGAAACGCACACACAAGGAGTTAAAAAGATGATAGAAAGCAACACATGTTTCTTTATATGTTTTAAGGGCTAAACACAACTATACCTTCGCTGAAGAGTTTCGAATTGTGGATTATGAATGAGGGGACAGCAAATGACCACTCTAATCAGACAAACGAACAGACGATTTTTACTATTCAGAAAACACACACACTCTTTTGAAAAAACAATGACACAGGATAAACCAAAAAAGGAGAAGAAGATATAATAAAAACAAATAATCGTGATGCCATGTGGTTAACAATAACAAATGCCGAAAGGCAATTAAAATCAACAACAAACAAAAGCCGACCTTTAATTAATAAATTATAAATAAAACCATGTATTATGCTGCTGTTGTTGTTGCAGCAACGAAAAACGATTAAAGGCCAAACAACAGCATCAAAAATTGAATTTGAACATAATCATACAATGTTGCCAGTGGAGGGGATTAAACAAAGGTTTAAACTTTAAAGTGATCACACAAAAATAATTAACCTTACTTTGGTCGAGGATGCACTTTACGGTGTAGCTTCATTCAAATTTTATTTCCGAATTCATTTTTACTAGAGTCAATCAAGAATCGCTTTATACACTCTGAAATATCAACAATAGAACCACTTGCTTTTATCGGCAGCCCGCTTATTATTGTGAAGATCTCCATCTTCTGGAGTTTCTAAAATAACTGGAAAATATATATATTTTCAACATCAAAGTCAATAACAGTGTACACTTAATAAGGTAGCCTCGTCCGCACAGCTGATCATCAGCTTTTACAATCTTATCTGTCAAAATTCCTGTTTGTTTACATAGAAAAAAAATCGCAAAAGGTGTAAAAATTTTAAAAAGTGAAGAAAATTATGGTATTAAAGGAGTTTTCTAGGTCAATCGTGATTAAATGTCTTTGTTATCCTTATCTCTTGATAAAAAAAGAAAATCTTTAGCTCCGGCATACGTTCCAAATCAGTTTCAACTATTTTTAACACGACCAATCACTTTTCACAAAAAACACGTTTAATTCGGAAAATTGGTCTTCCCAATAGATATAGTTATGATTTTCAGACATTCCACGTTTAATTAATATAATATATTAATATTAATAGTTAAAAATTTAAATAATTGCTAAAAACTCATATTTTTTTGTGTTTATTTGTTGCTTTTTCATTCTACACACACAGCTTTTTTTGACAGATGGGATTATTCTACAATAACAAATCGCCTGTTGTTTTTGTATTGTTGTATTTGTTGTAGCGACGAGGCTACCTTATTAAGTGTACACTGGTCAATAACATTCGGCATTTACATAGACTCCACTCAAGATCTCATACAAACTTATTTAAAAATTTAATCAAACAAAATAATAGCAAATTTTCCTGGGAACGGGGGCCTAGTAATGTCTTCATATGAAATCGCAATAAATCAAACATTCCAATTCTGAATAAATTTGGAAAAGGCCAAAGAAACTATTGGAAAAATGTATTTAACGATATACGATGTAAGGTTCAGAATTTTCCAATCTAGAATAATAATGATTCCCAGATACTTGGATCTAATTTCGCGAAAGCTGAAATAAGTCCTTATCGGACTTTTTTATTCTGAGGAGTCTTTTCAACCTGTTCTCGTTAGGGTCGTCTAAGTATTCTGTCGACTATGTTATTAAAGTTTATGCGGCAAACGCTTTTGCTCTGTTTTCCGAGTGGATAGGAACCCAAGTTTTCTGGCAGTCGGAAAACATGTTAACCTCACTTGACGATTTATGCACTAAATTTAGTTTACATATTCAGTGATAGCAGAATGCTGCTGTTGTTATTAGGAAGACTGAAGTATATTTCGGATTTAAGGTTTAGGGCCAACAAATTTCAGATTCATGTATGCCATCGCTCTTCTGTTGTTGGTTTTAAAGAAATACATACATATGTGTTAAGTATTATTTACATTTTCACATCTTTATTATAATCGATAAATATCCCTCATTTTGTTATTGTCAAATGTCATATTGTATCTGTCAACCTTTTTTTTGTAACTTCCTTTTTATCTTTCTTTTTTGTGTTAGCCTTTGAACAGCGTAGTAATTTAATTATCTAAAGTCTATAAAATCAATCCCTCAAATTACTAATTATTACTATTAAATAAATATTATTTCAATTAATAAAACCAGTGTTTCGATCTTTGGCTCCAACAAAAGGTTATGGGCCCAGAAGATTGCCTAGATTTGTAAAAATAAAAAAATTTTTTTTTGATAAGCAGCAGAAAATAAATATGGCCGAGTTACATGGAAATTTTCAAGTACCTAAATTAACATCCACCAATTATTTTAATTGGCGCTTCAAAATTGAAATGTTTTTAAAGCGTGAGGGATTGTGGACAGTAATTGTCGATGAGCCGACTGATGAAAATAGAACCTGTTGGGCAAGAATTGACCAGAAAGCCCACGCCACCATTGCTTTGTGTATTGGCGATGACCAAATTCATCATATACGCGGTAAATCCAGCGCAAAGGAGGCGTGGAATGCGCTAAAGGAGTTTTATATGAACGTGACTCTCCAGGTGTCAAAGTTCGATTGCTTCGAGAAGTGATGTCAAAAAGAGCAAACGAAGACACTGACATGGAAGCACATGTCAATCAAATGAGCGAAACCTTTCAGAAGCTTGTCGCATTCGGTAGCACTATTACATGGGAGTTTTTAATGACAGCCACTTTGTTAGGATCCCTCCCAAGTAGTTATGATGGGCTCATTACAGCAATGGAGGCACACAACGAAAAGGATTTAACACCAACCCTAGTCAGCGCTAAAATTATAGAAGAGTTTCGTAGAAGGCAAGAAAGAGATAAAGTTGTTGCCGTTGATGGTGCAGATGTGCTACGCGTATCGAATTTTAAACGTAAGAGTGGGAGTGGCATTACTTGTTTCTTTTGTAAAAAGAAGGGTCATGTACGAAGTAAATGCATAGAATACTCTGCGTGGAAGGCTAACAAGATAAACAAAGATGGTAGATCAAAAGCAAACGTTATTGAACAAGATGAATCTTCCGAACACTTATTTTGTGTCGGTACTAAAAGTAATAACGATTGGATCGTGGACTCTGGGGCTACATGTCATATAACTTGTGATCGAAATTTGTTTCATGATTTTGATGGTTCCCATACCGAAAGTGTTTCTGTGGCAAATGGTGAAATGATGCTAGCATCCGGAAAGGGCAGTGTAGTTATATATCCCTTAAATAATGCCGGACAAATTAATAAAATAAAGTTAGAAAATGTTTTGTATGTTCCACAAATTGGAGGCAATTTAGTTTCAGTGAAGCGATTGGCCGAAAAAGAAATAGTGGTTACGTTTTGGAAAAACATATGTGACGTACGATCGTCAGATAATGAGCAATTAGCAGTCGGTGACTTAAAGAATAATCTCTACAAATTGCGAATGAAAAATGCTGTCAATTGTGTAGCAAACGAAAAAAATTTGTGCATTCACCACTGGCATCGTATCTTAGGCCACCGCAGCATGGATGCTATTCGAAACATTGAAAGGGAAAACCTAGCTACAGGTATACATCTGGCTGAATGTAATGAGAGCTGTAAATATTCAACAGATTGCGATGGGAAATTAACACGATTACCATTTCCGAAGGAGTCCACGTATCGTTCAACAAAATTGTTGCAGTTGATTCATAGCGACCTGTGTGGGCCTATGCAATCTATAACACCATCAGGTAAGCGCTATGTATTAACTTTTATTGACGATTTTTCACGTTACACCACTATTTATTTGCTTAAGGAAAAATCTGAAACGTTTGAGAAGTTTAAGCAATTCTATGAGTACACTGCAAACAAGTTTGGTCATAAAATACAATGTCTCAGAACAGATCGTGGTGGCGAATATGTTAATAAAAAGTTCATAGAGTATCTAAACAGGAATGGCATCAAAATTCAAAGAACTGTACCGTATTCGCCGCAACAGAATGGAGTCGCCGAGCGTAAAAAACAGAACTCTAATCGAAATGACTCGCTGCATGTTATTAGATGCTCAGTTGGACAACAAATTTTGGGGCGAAGCAGTTTTAACCGCAAATTATATACAAAACTTGCTGTCATGGAAATCGGTAAAAAGAACACCTTTCGAGAATTGGCATGGACGTCAACCTTTTTATGGCAACTTGAGACGTTTTGGTTCAAAATGTTTTGTTCGTGTTCAAGATGCTCAACGTAGAAAGTTGGACCCGAAGGCTGAAGAAGCAATACTCATTGGTTTTGATATGCAGTCAAAGGCTTATAGATGTTTTGTTCCAGCGAAAGGAAAAGTTATTGTCTCCCGTGACGTAAAATTTGTGAATAAATTAACCAATACACAATGTCCTACTGACAACAACAGTGTTAAAATCAGAAGTGAAGAGTACAATAAAAATATTTGTGACAGTCCAGAGTCAGACAATGAAAACGGCGTCAACAGCCAACCGCGTGAAAATGCCGATAACATACGCCGATCGGAGCGATCGAATAAAGGTGTTGCACCTTTACGTTATATAGAAGAATTTGATGTTGTTGTTAATAATGAACCAATAAATTATAACGAAGCAGTGGAAAGTCAGAATAGAAATAATTGGATTAGTGCTATGGAGGAGGAGTACACCTCACTTATTAAAAACAATACTTGGAAATTAGTAAATTTACCAAAAGGTAAAAATTTAATTGGCTGTAAATGGGTCTATAAATTAAAAACAAACAAAGATGGAAAAGTTAAAAAATATAAGGCCCGATTAGTAGCCCAAGGCTTTAGCCAGAAGTTTGGGGTCGACTATGACCAAGTTTTTGCTCCCGTTGCTAAACATGCAACCTTTAGAATTTTATTATCCATTGCCGCAACTAGAAAAATGGATGTATTTCATTTCGATGCAAAGACTGCCTTCCTAAACGGTGAATTAGAGGAGGAGATTTTTATGCGACAGCCTCCTGGATTCGTCGATGAAAACAACCCTAATAAGGTATGTTTGTTAAACAAAAGTCTCTATGGACTCAAGCAGTCTGCACGTATATGGAATCAGACATTACACAATATTCTTGTTAATGCTAAATTAAGGCAAAGTAAGGCGGATAATTGCCTCTACACATATGAAAACCGTTTGTTTGTATTAGTCTACGTCGATGATATACTCATTGTCTCTAACAGTAAACATGAAGTTGATCGTATTCAGAATGTACTAGGAAAACATTTTACACTCGATAATTTAGGTTTGGTGTCATATTATCTTGTATACAAGTTGAAAAGAAAAACGATATTTACTTAATAAGCCAAACTAAATACATTTTAGAAGTAATTAAAAAATTCGACTTACAAAATGCAAAGGTTTCGTTAACTCCTATAAGCCCCGCCTACCACAAACAACCCGAGGATAACAAATTGCCAAATAATGAGAAATACCGAGCTGCAATTGGCTGTCTTTTATACATTTCAACAAATACGCGTCCTGATATTTCTGCAGCTGTAAGTATCCTTTCCCAAAAGATCGAAAATCCTACTCAGACTGACTGGATAGAGGTGAAAAGGCTTATAAGATATCTTAAGCAAACATCTAACTTAAAATTAAGTCTTGGAGAAATGTCAACCAATGGTGATCTTGTGGGATATGCCGACGCTAATTGGGCCGAGGACCGCCAAACACGTAAGTCAAATTCTGGCTATGTTTTCCTATTAAATGGTGTCGTTAGTTGGACTTGTAAGCGACAAGATTGCGTTGCACTGTCTTCTACAGAGGCAGAATTCATTGCCCTCTCTGAAGCCTGTAAAGAAGCTGTTTGGATTCAGCGTATACTACAAGACCTAAACTGGTCCTACAACAAACCAACAACTATTTATGAAGACAATCAAAGTGCCATAAAATTAACCGCTGAAGAAAAACTTAGTAATCGTTCAAAACATATTGACACCAAAACTCACTTTGTTAAAGACTACATTAATAAACAACTGGTGCAGGTGCGATACTGCCCTACAGAAGATATGTTAGCTGACCTGTTCACTAAAGCACTACCAAAAGATAAATTTATAACATTAAGAAATAAATTAAATTTGAAATTATTTGAAAATGAAAATTAAGGAGGAGATTGTTAAGTATTATTTACATTTTCACATCTTTATTATAATCGATAAATATCCCTCATTTTGTTATTGTCAAATGTCATATTGTATCTGTCAACCTTTTTTTTGTAACTTCCTTTTTATCTTTCTTTTTTGTGTTAGCCTTTGAACAGCGTAGTAATTTAATTATCTAAAGTCTATAAAATCAATCCCTCAAATTACTAATTATTACTATTAAATAAATATTATTTCAATTAATAAAACCAGTGTTTCGATCTTTGGCTCCAACAATATGTACATGTGAGAAATTCCTAAAGGCAGAAATTGTTGGTCTGGCAACATTATAGTGTAAAATGAGTTTTTTCGTATTTATTCTTGTTTTCATTAACAAATCCATGGCAAGTGCCATCCTTTTACGATCATTTCTATACTGAAAGGATGATTTTACAACAATTTGTACCTACTTTAATAAACGTGCCTATGTGTGTATGGATATGTATAAAACACATTATGTATGTATGTAAGAATATAGAGTATTTTGGATATTGTAGATTCTGTAGAAATAATAATAATGAACTTGTAGTATGTGACGAGGATTATGTCAGTAAAACAATTATAATTATACGAGTCAGTCGACGGACACATTTGTGTTATGTTGCTTATGGGGAGTTGGAATTTATGACAGCAACAAAATTCGTAATATCAGAAGAAAATCGCAAATTTATAAAACTAGTTAATATTCAAAATAACCCAGCAGTTCGACATAGAGACAATGCATACGAAAAAGACAGTAATTTCCACTTATAGTTAACCACCTGGCTGATCGTAATACGTATGTTTTGGGTCATTCGTCTCGAATGTACCCTTTGTAAACGAGAATGAAGACAGTCGTCACTTTAGTGTCCTCTTTGTTAGCGGGAGCGGAGACAGTCGTCTCTTTACTGTACTTAAGTAACCTAGAGATTATACACTTAGAACTAGTCTTTTTTGTTGTATTTCCGAAAGTAGTTATTTAACCAATCTTTTGGAGGAAAGATTATTACTTTCTACTAATATGCCACCATCTTGTTGACTCAAATTTATATCTTTCGGGTCAATCATCACATTATTGTCCCATAGTATTCTAAAGAGTAGACACTTGAAATTTTTAAATTTTAGTTCCATTCTAAACACCTGGCTGACTCCAATTCGTATGTTTTTGGTCTTTCGTCATAAATAAACTCTTTGTAAACGAGAATAAAGACAGTCGTCACTTTAGTGTCCCCTTTGTAAGCGAGAGCGGAGGCCTCTTTGTAGGGTGTAGAGTGACGATTGACTTCCTCGTAAAACAAGCTCATGTTAAAATGGTTGGTCACCTGGGTAGTAAGGTGGCCAGGGGCCACCACAAGTGGTAGGTTAAGTTCGGGACTGTCCCGTCAAACTGCTGGGAAAAATACATATGTAATTTAATTATTAAATAAAATTTTGATGCATCACATTCCAATTCGACATGGTGGACTAACTATTACTTCCTTGTTTGTTAAAATTGGTTTTAAATGGTATTTGATCAATTATTGAAGTGTTAATAGGAAATTAAATTTGTAACCTGTAAATTTAACCCCTACATTATAAATATTGCTGTTTGTTGTATTTTACATGAGTTTATAAATTCGTATCTGGTTACATTCGACCATAACAATTCACACCGTAACCAGTGAACTAATAAATAAAAACGAATTTAAAACGAGCCAATTTCACGCTTCATCAAAAATGAAATTTAAACGAAAACAAACAATTCCTCTTCCACTTATGTTTGTATGTATGGCTGTATTAAAGGTCAACAAACAAAATTAAAAAAGCCGAAATATGTGTTACACTCTGTCACATTTGAAAAGTAAAATGTATGTTCCCAAAAAAAAGAACTTCCAAGGAAGTAAAAAAAGTAGAATTTACTCCATAGAAGTACTGAAAAAGACATGAAGAAGTGATGATTTTAACACAAGACTTGTCATAGAAGGGATGTCCTTTTTATTTGATTCCAAATTCACTACATCTAAAGTCATTCTCAGAAAGTAATTTTTATGTTATATTTTGAAAGTTATTAGGAAGTGAAATTATAGTGTTGTAGAATACAACTAATTTCACTTAAATAATATTAACATAAATAATTTATACGCATTTATCAATTAACTTCAAAATAAAATTGATTTAATTCAAAAAATTTCAATAAAAAAATTGAAGTCAATAAACATCACTTCCACAGATGGTAAAAAATTCACTTTGCGGGTTGATTTTTATGATTTTTTTCCTTGGTATTTGATATTGTGTAGTTTGCCAAGATTTTATTCAATAGATTTTGAATTAAATAAACTTTTAATATGTTATTTAAAATAAGGTTTCTACGACAGATTTTCTCGGGTTTAGTATTTTTTACATCGTTCCGACTTTTTGATATATTTTAATCAGATTTGACTCAATGTTTCCTCATTCAATATACCATAAGTGTTAATAAATTTTTTTTTCACTTTCTCACTCACAATCGCCCTCTAGAAATATTATAAAACTACTTTCTAGAGCTGGTAATCAAAAGGTGTGTGTACAACGGCATTCTCTTCTCTAGTCAGTCAATACGACCTGACGTACTCCAACTTCTGTTTGTTTGGACAGATTCTGGCATTTGCTGTTGATAATATGAAATGAGTATTTGCACATGCACAAACATTAGGACCAACAAACAAAACCTGTATACTGGACATACACTGTAATTACAATGGATGGCTACAATTGAATTTCCGGTTCTTCAAATGGAATTCACTACAAAGCGATCAATGCAAGAGTGTACATAAGTAGTAAGTATGTATGTCCGTATGAGTGTGTTTGGTATTTCCTAACGGACAGATGTCAGAGGAAATGTTAAACCATTTCATTTCATTCTTATATCTATAAGAGAAGTAACGAACAAAATTTGATGATCGAATTTAATTGCGCAATTAAATAAAACGAAATTCATTAATGTGACCATTTGCACAATTAACCGTGTTCATATGATTACTTACGTCTTATGTTTGCTTGTGTAATTCATACATTTATACCTCCAGCACCTTTTTGTTGGAGTTGCATTCACACACCGGTGATACGATAGCAATTGGTAAATTTATTCGTATGTGTGTTTGTATAAAGTAAAAGTTGTACTGAAGTGTTTATGATGACAAAGTTGTAATAGAAAGACTCCTAGATTATAATTGAACATGATAAATATTCTGACGTCTCTTTATGTTGAAACTGGAAATAAAATTGTGTGCATTGATAAGAATTTTATTTGATGTAATTAAATGCTGAATTTCTAAATAGGTTATTTATTATTAAATTTTAACATATACAGTTGTGTTTTGGAAGATCAATGTACGTTATATGACCAATTATAGACCTATCGTAAACGATTCTTTAAGCTAAATTTCGGTACATAAAATCTATATTTCAGTCAAATTTTGTATCGTAATTTAGTAACAAGTAATGTGTTTTTAGATGTTTTTCTGAAGGGAACTGTGAAAAAATATTGAAATAGAATTTTTGTATACAAAACTAATATTTGTGCCAAATTTTGTATCAATAGCTATATTTGTTAATGATTAATATGCTTTTAAGAGATTTTCGTAAAAGGATCATGTATGTTAGCTATGTCCAATTATGTATATAAAGTCAAAATCTCAAAATTCTGTATCTATATCATTATTTTGTAATAAATATTGAGAATCTAAGTGATTTTCTGGACCTAGTATGAGAGCTGTGACCAAATATGGACCGATTGTAAAACAATTTTATAGTGAATTTATGTATATAAGAGCAATATTTTTGCTAAATGTATGGATATCAATATTTGGTTATGAGTTATGTGCGTTTTCTCTGATTTTCGGCAGGGAACTTTGTATGGGAGCTATGACCAACGATGGACCGATTGTGAAAAATTTTTGAAATAACATTTATATGTACAAAAATAGTATTTATGCCAATCATTTTATGGGTATCACTATTTGGTAATAAGTTATGTGCATTTAAGTGGTTTTCCGAAAGAGACCTTGTATGGGAGCTATGATCAATTATGGTCCGATAGGGAAAAATTTTCACAATATTATTTCTCTGTATATGAGCAATACTTGCATATGGATATCTTAATTTAATAATGAGTTACGCGCGTTAATTTGATTATCGGGAGGGGACCTTGTACGGGATCTGTGACCAATTAGGGACCGATCCAAATTTGTTTGATTTGTTTAAATTTTGTTAATGTATGTACAAAATTTGATAATGGTTTTAGAAAATCGATTTGCCGCTGAAGGTTTTCGTACCAAAATGACCTAAGTGTTAGAGCCAAATTTTGGTTATATAACAAAAAAAGCAAGGTTGGCAACCGTCATGAAACGGTGATAAGATAGCGGTATTTTGACTTATTTCGGTATTGATATTTTAGTGTTATCGGTATTTTGGCTTAATTCGGTAACGATATCTTAGCGGTATCGGTATTTTGACTTATTACGGTATTGATATTTTAACGTAATCGGTTTTTGCCACATTTCGGTATCGCTATTTTAGCGGTAATGTTAGTGTATTAAAAACATATTGTTGTGTTTACTTCAATATGATTAAAATAACTATCAAGTAATAATTTTTTAATTTTAATAAAATTCTAAACGTTTGGTGCCTTATGAGCTTTTATGAGCATAAAATCTGATAGATAGATTTGTGTTAATCTATATATATAAAATTCTAACGTTACTGACTGACTGACTGACTGACTGACTGACTGATTGACTGATTCATCATCGCACAGCCTAAACGGTTAGAGCTAAAGAACTGAAGTTTGGACAGGGGGTTGGTCTCCCACCAAATAGATCCACTAAGACGGGATTTTTGGAAATTCGAATGTTTAAGGGGTAAAAAAGGGTAAAAACGGGTAAAATCGGTAAC